>NC_066514.1:3322199-3339699 GCF_024679095.1 Eriocheir sinensis
TTCCAGGGGTAGTTTAATGACTGGTGTGGTAGCATGACCCTTCTACTGTACCAAGATCCTTAAAACAGCACTCATTTGAACCCAATTGATCTCCTTCATTTCGGCACCCAAGCTCACATTGGACACGGCTTTCATTGGGGTTTTGGGCATTTCCAGGGGTGGTTTAATGACTGGTGTGGTAGTCTGACCCTTCTGCTGTACCAAGACCCTAAAAACAAACACTCATTTGAACCCGCTTGATCTCATTTTGGGCCCATGAGAATACCATCCCAGCCTTCCGATGACACGATATTTCCAGGGGCGGGGAGGGAGAGGAGAGGAAGGAGCAGGGAAGGTCGGGGCAGGGTAAGGTCCGGTGATACGTGCTATATTTGAATGCCAGGTTTTAATCGCCGTATAATTACGTCGCGTCGGAAAGCCGTACTCGCCATCACGAAGGAGGCTCTCATCCACGGTTCACTAAAGCGGCTGTCACTGGGACATATCAGCACGGACGAACGCTCTACTACACACACACACACACACACACACACACACACTAACGATCTGGCTGTGTGGTAGCGACGCGGGCCTCGGGGCAGCGGCCTGGCTCGGCGATATCTCTCGACTTTGTCTTTGAGGATGTTTTGCCTCGCGATGAGTCCGTCTGTATCAGCTGTCCGGGAAGCCCTTGGACCCGATGTGACCGGCGGGGCCCTCAAGATCAAAGCCTCAGAAGACTCGGTACACGGGTCCACGGCAGCGGGTTGGCAAGGGCTTATATCGTTATTTGAGTTTTGATATGAAATTCACCCCTCAAAAGCTTAACCATCGACATTAAATTTGCTCCTGAAAAGCTCAATCACTGATGTCAAATTTACCCTCAAAAGCTTAACCATCGACTTCAAATTTGCTCCTGAAAAGCTTAATCATTAATATCAAATTTACCCTCAAAAGCTTAACCATCGACTTCAAATTTACCCCTCAAAGCTTAACCATTTTACGGCTCAAAAGCTTAACCATTGACATCAAATTCACCCCTCAAAAGCTTAACCATTGACTTCAAATTTACCCTACAAAATCTTAACCAAAACTCACCCCACAAAAGCTTAACCATCGACATCAGCTTCACCCCACAAAAGCTTAACCATTGACTTCAAATTTACCCTACAAAATCTTAACCAAAACTCACCCCACAAAAGCTTAACCATCGACATCAGCTTCACCCCACAAAAGCTTAACCATTACTGAACATGTCCGTCAAGGTATTGGCACCCGAACATATACATACTTCCATCCGTATTGCCTTTGTGTGATATCTTGTGACCATCAATGCCGGGCTATCCGAAAGACGTGTTTACATTCATCTCGCCGGCGACAACTCATCTGTTTCAAGGCAGCGTGGAATGGTACAGTGGATGGTGTTTGCAGAGCGGTGGTGGTGATGTACTCTGCAGCCCTGCCTGGTTCGCTGCTGGTCCTGCTCATCACTAGACGCAAAGTTATGAATGATTTATGCTCCTGTGATAACCATTGTTTTTAGTCTTGGTAGTAGTAGTAGTAACAGCAGTAATAATAATAATAATAATAATAATAATAATAACACTACTACTACTACTACTACTACTACTGCTACATCCGTCAGGCGTACATGCCCAGCCCGTTCCCCTTTATGACTTCACAAAAATACGGCTTTTCCTCTCAGCCCGAGTTCCATTTTCTGTGTCAAATGACTACTTTTATGGCCCTCCTTCCCCGGCCCCGCTCCTCTCCCCAGCCCCGCTCTCTCCCCGGCCCCACCCCTGTGTCATCCATTAATTCACGGGTGTTCCTCGTTACCGCTTTCGGCTGCTTCTTGCCATGGATTTAGTTTACCGTCGACGTATATCTTTGTCCCCAGTGGAAAGTTGGAAAGTTTCGTTTAGTCAGCGCAACATCTGTGGTCATATGCCGGAGACAGGGGATGGAATATAGAGGAACAGACCCAGGAGACGGGACACAACCCTCGATTAATACCTAGAAAAGCCTTAGAAGTTTGGAAAGTTTCGTTTAGTCGGCGCAACATCTGTGGTCATATGCCGGAGACAGAAGGGGAAGGAATTATAGAAGGGAACAGACCCCAGGAGACGGGACACAACCCCCGCTTAATACCTGGTACCCATTCACTGCTGGGTATCGGAAAAGCCGCCCAAATTTTCCCTCCGCCGGAATCGAACCTGGCTCTTAGTGCTAATGAGCCGAGTGTGCTAACCCCACTGCACTAGCCCCTCCTCTTCGCTGTTTCTGTCTCTTTTGGGGAGGAGCTCCCCCTCACATTTTTGGTTTTTTTTATTGATAGAGTAGTAAATGAACACTACTTTGAAAGATGTGTACTGACTCGCAAACTCTGGCAACTACTATAAAAAAAATTCGCCCTCGCCACTAACAGGCTGGGGTCGTCGTAGAGGCCCCTCAAGAAAACCTACCAGCGCTACGGGAAGCACTTAAAAAAATAATAAAACTGCGGGGAGTGTTAAGTGTGACGCGAGGTAGGCGGGCGGTAGCAAGGTGGTAGCGTCACGTTTCCACGCCGTGATGGACGCGGGTTCAGATCCCTGATTTCGCCACCCAGTACCGCCAGTGGCCGCCGAGTGCACGTAATACCTGAGAAGTACCCCATCAGTGAACCACGCAGTAGAGAGGTGGCTGGTGGTAGGTGGGGCGATGCTGGGCCCATTCACCGCGTGATGGACGACGCGACTTCACCCACCCACCACCCACCGTTTTTTTTCCACCGCCGCCCCTGCAAACCATGAAACCACCTGAAAGGAAGACACCCCATCAACCCGGACTCTAGAGGAAACCGTCCAAGTGAATCGAGAAGGAGTTCCGGGGGGCAGCATGAGCCAAGAGAAGATGGCGCCACTATAAACACTTGCCTGCGCCATGACGGGCTGGGGCCGAATACCATCCAGGCCCTCTCAAGCAAGCCTACAGGCGCTATAGACATAGACGTAAAAAAAAGGGGGAGGGGAGGGGGGGGGTTTCAAAAAAGACATTAATATACAGAAACAAAACTCAACCCACAGTGAAAATACCAGTGACCGGAGTGTGCCGTTACAGAAGCTATACTTCCCCCCATCAACTCACCTGAACTGACCCTGAGGCAACACCATAAAACAAGAAGGAAAAATAGCACCTATATTACCAGTCCTCCTGTGCCCTTGACGGCAGATCCAACACCCTCACTGTGCCGGCCTGACCCTCCCCGATCCCTCCCCCAATCCAGGAGCCCCCGATGAACCACTTTTACAGGTTAATGGCTACAACGCTGCGTCCAGGGCATTGATTTTGGCTGTTAGTAATACAATTTAAGTAATGTTACTGATATCAGACACCTCTCCCTGCTAAACTGACCTCTCCCTTGGCCACTCCTTTCTTTAATAGGAGTTGCGTTAGCGGGGTTTTCTTCCTCATTTAATTTTAACCCTGAGCTGCTCCACATAGGCTGAAATGAATAGTTAAGCTTGAGTGGAGTTTGTGGAGTTACTCGCAGGTGGAAAACAGTTTTGGAAGCCGCCGGTGATTTAGGAGTGTGCAATAACAGACTTCTCTTAATGTGGCGGAGCTGCTCGCCTACGTTAAAACAGGGCATGATTAACCCCCCGAGGACCGCTATTAAAAGCGTCCTCGATAACACAGTCCCGGAATGTTGAATTTGGTTTATCTACGTGTTTTTTGGCCGAATAAATGAATCACAACAACAACAACATTAAAAAAACTATAATGCCCTGTTTGGAAGACGTAAACAAACAGGTATATTCAACATTTGAGGCCATATCACAAACTCTCCCTTGCTAGACCATTCCCTTAACATATCACAAACTCTCCCTTGCTAGACCATTCCCTTAACATATCACAAACTCTCCCTTGCTAGACCATTCCCTTAACATATCACAAACTCTCCCTTGCTAGACCATTCCCTTAACATATCACAAGCTCTCCCTTGCTAGACCATTCCCTTAAGACCATATTACAAAGTCTCCCTTGCTAGACCATTCCCTTAAGACCATATCACAAACTCTCCCTTGCTAGACCATTCCCTTAAGACCATATCACAAACTCTCCCTTGCTAGACCATTCCCTTAACATATCACAAACTCTCCCTTGCTAGACCATTCCCTTAACATATCACAAACTCTCCCTTGCTAGACCATTCCCTTAACATATCTGGCTCTCCTTCCTAGACCATTCCCTTAAGACCATATCACAAACTCTCCCTTGCTAGACCATTCCCTTAACATATCACAAGCTCTCCCTTGCTAGACCATTCCCTTAACATATCACAAACTCTCCCTTGCTAGACCATTCCCTTAACATATCACAAACTCTCCCTTCCTAGACCATTCCCTTAACATATCACAAACTTTCTCTTACTAGACCATTCCCTTGACATATCACAAACTCTCCCTTGCTAGACCATTCCCTTAGGACCATATCACAAACTCTCCCTTGCTAGACCATTCCCTTAACATATCACAAACTCTCCCTTGCTAGACCATTCCCCTAGCATATTACAAGCTCTCCCTTCCTAATTTCACCCTTCCTCCTTCTCTTCCTCCTCCTCCTCTCCTCTCCTCTCCTCTCCTCTCCTCCTCCTCTATACAGTAACCCGGCCACAAGCTCTCAGGGCCTCGCTTAACAAGTTACCTCGCACACAAGTTACCTTAATGAGTGCGTGCAGATCAGAAGTGAAGGAAAGCTAAAGAGGTTTGAATTATGAAACCGTATATGGTAGGACGGTGTGGGTGGGGGGGGCTGGTGGGGGGGAGGGGGGGGAGTTAGCGGAATACACATAGGTAATACAAACAGTTATAGTGGAAACTCAGCGCGCACGGAAATGTACGACTCAGGTTACCAGGAATGGGATGGAGGGGTCTCTCGGTAAACATCGGAATATCATGAGATGGGGTGCGTGTGGAAAGACCCGTGGCAGGCTGAGTGGGTGGGGTGACTTACTGGAGTGGGCGTGTGTGTGTGTGGGTGTGGGTGGGTGTGTATTTGGGGGGTTGGAGGGTTCTGTCTCTCTCTCCGGCATATGACCACAGATGTTGCGCCGACTAAACGAAACTTTCCCTTCTCCTATAATTCCTTCCCCTTCTGTCTCTCTCCGGCATATGACCACAGATGTTGCGCCGACTAAACGAAACTTTCCCTTCTCCTATAATTCCTTCCCCTTCTGTCTCTCTCCGGCATATGACCACAGATGTTGCGCCGACTAAACGAAACTTTCCCTTCTCCTATAATTCCTCCCCCTTCTGTCTCTCTCCGGCATATGACCACAGATGTTGCGCCGACTAAACGAAACTTTCCCTTCTCCTATAATTCCTTCCCCTTCTGTCTCTCTCCGGCATATGACCACAGATGTTGCGCCGACTAAACGAAACTTTCCCTTCTCCTATAATTCCTTCCCCTTCAGTCTCTCTCCGGCATATTACCACAGATGTTGCGCCGACTAAACGAAACTTTCCAACTTTCTTTTTGGGGTTTTTTCCCGTAATTTTTTCTCCTTGACTGAAAACAAACAAACACATTCACAAACACTCCCTCCCGCTCACTCACTCTCATTCTCTCTCTCTCTCTCTCTCTCTCTCTCTCTCTCTCTCTCTCTCTCTCTCTCTCTCTCTCTCTCTCTCTCTCTCTCTCTCTCTCTCTCTCTCTCCATGGGGTCTGTTTGGTCTGATTTTTTATGTAAATCTATGTAAATCTCTCTCTCTCTCTCTCTCTCTCTCTCTCTCTCTCTCTCTCTCTCTCTCTCTCTCTCTCTCTCTCTCTCTCTCTCTCTCTCTCTCTCTCTCTCCCCCCTCCCCACCCCCTCCCTCCCGCTCCCTCTCTCCCCCCCCCCCTCCCCTCTCCCACTCATGAGTAATAATATGCTCTATAATTTTTCCCCAGACGAGCAAAAAAACATCAATTTCCTTGAGTGACTTTTCCTTCTGAATTTACTTTAATTTCTTACTCTCGTTTTCTTTTTTTCTTTCTTTTTCCTCCCAGTGTATAAATTTCGCCTCCCAAAAATTTTCCAACCCGCGATATCATTTCTGCATTTTGGTAAGTCTGATCTCGTTTAATATGCATCTAAAGATATTCGTATGTTATTTTTTGCTTTCATCATTAGGGGGCTTCGTGGTGCAGTGGTTAGCACACTCAGCTCACAACCGAGAGAGCCCGGGTTCGATTCCCCGGCGGAGTGGAAAAATTTGGGCGGCTTTTCCGATACCCTACGCCCCTGTCCACCCAGCAGTGAATGGGTACCAGGTATTAATCGGGGGTTGTGTCCCGTCTCCTGGGGTCTGTTCCCTTCTCCTATAATTCCTTCCCCTTCTGTCTCTCTCCGGCATATGACCACAGATGTTGCGCCGACTAAACCAAACTTTCTAACTTTTACCTCCATAGTAATTAGAGATTGAAACCGAGGTATTTTTTTTATCAATATACCGAGTCTTTTTTTTATATACTAATTCATTCATTCTTATTTTCATTCATTCCCGGGAGACATTATTTTCCTTTCTCCATTTTCCTTTGTTATCATTTCTTTGTAGTTTTCCTTCCTTCCTTCCTTCCTTCCTTTCTTTCTTTCTTTCTTTCTTCCCTCCTTCCTTCCTTCCTTCCTTCCTTCCATTCTCTTTCTTCCATTCTCTTCCTTCCTTCCTTCCTTCCTTCCTTCCTTCCTTTCTCTTCCTTCCTCCCTTCCTTCCTTCCTTCCTTCCTTCCCTGTCTCCTTCCTTCCTTCCCTCCCTCCCTCCCTCCCTTCATTCCTTCTTTCCTTCCTTCCCTCTCTCCTTCCTTCCCTCCCTCCCTTCCTTTCTTCCTTCCTTTCTTCCTTCCTTCCTTCCTTCCTTCCTTCCTTCCTTCCATTCTCTTTCTACTTTCCTCCTCTTCCCATTTTCCCTCCCCGTCTCATTTCCTCCCCGATTATCCTCGCATCTCCCTTCCTCCCTCCCCCACACCCACCTTTATCATTAAACCAAGCAGTCTCCCCAGCTTCCCCTTTCTCTCCCCCAGATATCTCCTCCTTCCCCCTTAAATTTATCCTCCCCTTCCAGCTTCTCTCCCTTCATCTCCTCCTTGCTGCTTCCCTCCCTTATCCCCTCTCCCCTTCCTCTCCCCTCACAAGCATCTCCTTCTGTTGCTGTTCCTCTCCCATTCATCTTCCCTCCTCTTCATCTCTCCCCTCTCCACTTCTTCTCCCCTCCCCTCCAGCCTCCCTTCACAAGCATGTCCCCTTCTGTTGCTGTTCCTCTCCATTTATCTCCCCTCCTTCCCTTCCCCTCCCTCCCCTACATCTCCCTCCCCTGCATCTCCCTTCCCCTGTACCTCCCCTCATCTTCATCTCCCCTTCCCCAAGCATCTCCCCTTCCCTCCCCATCATCCCCTCTCCCAATACGAGTCTACCCACTCTAAAAACACCCCTTTCGTGTTTCCGTCCTTTCCTTCCTTCCTCTATTCCTCTCCTCCCTCCCAGCTTCCTCCCTTCCTTCTCTCTCTTTCCTCCCTTTCCTTCATTATTTCCTTCTTTCCTTCTTCCTTCACTCTCTCCCTTCTCCCTCCCTTTCTGCTTCCTTCCTTCATTCTTAACTTTAATTCTTTTTTCTTCCCTCCCTCCCTCCCTCCTTCCTTCTCTCCCTCCCTCTCTCCCTCCCTCCTTCTCTCCCTCCTTCTCTCCCTCCCTCCCTCCCTCCCTCCCACCGCCTCCATTTTAAGACGTCTTCATCGTTTTTCTTAACTATTTTTTAGGCAATCTTCACAAATTCAATCTCTCTCTCTCTCTCTCTCTCTCTCTCTCTCTCTCTCTCTCTCTCTCTCTCTCTCTCTCTCTCTCTCTCTCTCTCTCTCTCTCTCTCTCTCTCTCTCTCTCTCTCATTGTCAACACTAGTAGCGGGAAGTTTATAACCGTATAAGGAGAAGCGAGAGACCCCTTGTGCATGATATATAATCCATGAGGGGTGTCTGGGATGGGGCCGGGTCAGGTGAGGCGGTACAGGAGAGGCTGCATGTCTTGAGCCTCCTCGGGGAACAGCAAGGGTGCCTAACTTTCCCGTGACCAAGAGGCGAACAAACTTGTGCCGTCAGCCTCAGCCTTCGTCCTACCGCCGCCCCCAGGGACCACGATGCGACCACCACCATGTTTAGGGGTTGGGGGCAGCGTGGGTCAGCCCTCACCTGTACCTTCTCCACTAAGCCACGTTCTCTTCTTGCTAAACCATGGCTGCCCCGACACTGGTAACGATGCTTCTTACTCGTGAATCAATGAAGGCTTTGGTTGGGTTAGTGTGGGCCGGGACGCAGGCGGAGGCGTAGAGGGTGGAATAAACAGAACCAGATGCATTTTAAGACTCACTCGGGGCAGCTGACTTAACCTTGAAACACTGTACAGGTTGTTATTCCTAAACGCCTCCGGTTCTCACATGTATTCCCAAAGGCTAAATAGGAGAGGAATCGAGTTTTCATGAGTGGTTCTTCACGTTCATGGTATAGAAGAAGGATCAACCTACCAACAGGGACATTAAGGTATACTCCTGGAAATGCCCATAATGCCCACGAAAGCCTTGTCAAATATATGTGCTTGGGCGCTGAAACGCTTAAGAACACGGCTCTCTATATTTGCGTCGTATGTGGGTGTGGGAGTGCGCGTGGGCAGACCAGCGTACGTGCGAGTTTGGCTACATTTGTCAGTATCGATAATTCATAACTTGCTTTTCTGCGGCGGCAAGTTGAGGTCTTCCCTTGCGTCGGTTTTGGTGATGCAGGAGTGACCTTTCTCTGATCCGCACAGCCTCTCTATATTTGCCTATTATGTGGGTATGGGAGTGCGCGTGGGCAGACCAGCGTATGTGCGAGTTTGGCTACATTTGTCAGTATCGATAATTCATGACTTGCTTTTCCGCGGCGGCAAGTTGAGGTCTTCCCTTGCGTCGGTTTTGGTGATGCAGGAGTGACCTTTCTCTGATCCGCTAATGCCTCAGAAGCCTCGTGTCCACAGCCTATCTATATTTGCGTCGTGTGTGGGTGTGTGAGTGCGCGTGGGCAGACCAGCGTACATGCGAGTTTGACTACATCTGTCAGTGTCGATACTTCATAACTTGCTTTTCTGCGGCGGTGTTGGTGATGCAGGGGTGACCTTCTCTGATCCGCTAATGCCTCAGAAGCCTCGTGTCCGCAGCCTCAATACGAGTGTGTCTCCTCGCTGAGCACCTTGGTGGAGCAGCGGCCTCCCCCCCCTCCCCCACCCTCCCCCCCCCCCCACTCACTCACCCACCAGCAGCTAGATTTGACAGGCTGGAGTTTGATGTTCTTGGTAGTTGAGTGGAGAGGGAGGGTAAAGTTAGACATGTGTATTATATTAAATCAAGACAGCTCTCCAACCGAAATTGACCTCGCTTTTGCCTCGTTTTCATTTTCTCGTGTTTTGGAGTTGTTGTTTTTTACAGCAGAGGAGACTGAAAAAAAAACTCCAAAACACAAGAGAAAAAGAGTATCGCTTGAAGAGTTTTTTTATGCCCTTGAGCTGTTTCCAGTGGGGTAGAAAATTATATAGAGAGAGTATATATGTGCGTTGTTGTTTTTGTTTGGTGGAGAATGATTTTGAAAGATGGGAAAGTTGTGTTTTTATCTGGACAAAAAATAATTGTAAGCATAATGTTAATGGTTTTATTGTTTTAATATTTTGTTCTTTATTACCTAATTTTTATGTTTGGGACGACTCTCAACTGTAATAATAATAAAAATAATAATAATAATAATAATAATAATAATAATAATAATAATAACAATAATAACAACCCCCAATTGATCTTCCCACCCAGAAATAAAGAATAATAATTTGCGTCCAACATAAATGTGAATAAAACTTACGGGCCATTAGGAGTTCGTTTATCTGTGCTTTCTTTTCCTAAACATCATGATATTCTCGTCCGGTTAATGATTCAATTTGGAAACTAAAATCACTCTTTGGAAGTTAATATCCGGGATAGCAGGTCGCCTCTTGCCGGTGCTAAGTCCCGGCGAAGCAGTGTTACCTGTGATCTGGCTAACGTTCAGGGTAGGCGGTGGCTGAGTGGTAGCGTGCTGGGCCCACATTCACCACGTGATGGACGACGCGAGTTCGAATCCCCACGCTACCACCTGGGATTTTTCAGTCACCGCCGAGTGGCTTAAAACTACCCACATGCTGTCCTGAAGACCACCCATCAACCCGGACTCTAGAGGAAACCGTCCAAGTGAATCAAGAAGGAGTTCCGGGGATCAGCATGAGCCAAGAGAAGATGGCGCCACTATAAACACTTGCCTGCGCCATGACGGGCTGGGGCCGAATACCATCCAGGCCCCTCAAGCAAGCCTACCGGCCCCATAGGCAGTAAGGCTTCAGTCCTGAACCACCAGCACCCAGCAGTGAATGGGTACCAGGTATTAATCGGGGGTTGTGTCCCGTCTCCTGGGGTCTGTTCCCTTCTCCTATAATTCCTTCCCCTTCTGTCTCTCTTCGGCATATGACCACAGATGTTGCGCCGACTAAACGAAACTTTCCAACTTTCCTGAACCACCATCATCGTATTGAGTCTTCGCCCACGACGAGACCTTCAGCTTGAGAGACACACGTCGCCCGCAGCATACGTCGCCCGGAGTCAAACATCTTCCCCTCACGGAGCCTCGCCTCGCCCGCTCCTCCCCGCTGCACTTTAATATCCACGGCTGTCACACTAACCCAATATCTGCCGTGGCGCTGCTCTTCACACACTCCTTCATGCCGGCTCCTCGGGGGGGTTTCTTTGTACGCCTTGCCTTGCCTGCCGCTGCCGAATGCGCTGCACTCTCCTTCATTTCAGGCGTTTGTGAGAAAGTGCATTTTTATCATGTGGACTGAATTTGGTGGTACTCGGTAAAAGTTGAAATTGACCTCCGTTTTGGCTCACTCGTTCTGTTTCTCTTTTCTTGGAGCAGAGTCTAGCGGGCCTTTCTTGTTCTTGTTTTTTTTCTTTGCCTTTGAGCTGCTTCCCTTCTACAAAAAAAAATACGCCCCTTTCCACCCAGCAGTGAATGGGTACCAGGTATTAATCGGGGGTTGTGTCCCGTCTCCTGGGGTCTGTTTCCTTCTCCTATAATTCCTTCCCCTTACGTCTCTCTCCGGCATATGACCACAGATGTTGCGCCGACTAAACGAAACCTTCCAACTTTTCTTCTTAAAAAAAAAAAAACTTACCTTACACTTATGACTCAAGACCGATTACTTACAGCGGTGACTTATGGGCAGCGTTGCCAGATTATCGTATTCACCACATCGTCTTTATTACTTTTAAGCCTCAGACTCTCGTACCTACACAAATAACGATAGAAAATTGAAGTTAGCGTTAAAACTCCTATTTATTGATGTTCCTTTGTTTGTTTTTGCATTCGTTATTAGTCAGAAACTACGAAAATGCAATACGATGAGTACGATAATTTGGCAACGTTGCTTATGGGGCACACAACTTCAGTCACTCAATTTGACCAACTTCTGATGAAAGACAAAACTTATTTTTCCCCGCTGCCTCGGACTAATATAATGGTGGCTTATTGGGTAACGCTGCGTCTTGATTTCCCAGAGGCATCAGCTTCCGAGTGTTCCAGGCTGTGGCGGGATGAGAAGCTCCCAGCCAGCCAACTCGTCTTGCCATCCACCGCTGAAGGATTAGCCGTCGCTGTCTGCGTGTGTTGTGCAGCGCCGGAGAAAGACAAGCATGATAACCTGGGCGAGGCAGTGGCTGGGCGTCCCCTGAGAGTGGCGTGACATCCCTCAAAGCGCCCGGCGGGGGAGGAAAACGGAGAACCGAAGTCTATATATATATACCAAGTCAAGTCACTCTGCTTCAAAACCGGTACGCGCAGGAGGCGGTTTTGGGGCGGAGCAGCGGGATGACGTCACTTGGAGCTAAAAAAATACCCGCCAGTTCAGGGGTGACTAAAGTTGGGGCCGTGTGTGCACTCTGGATGTACATTCTCGCGTCCTTTCATAGCGCGTTCAGGCAAGCCACTGACGAAGAAATATGTCTTTTTATTGTGCTATTGTGTGACTGTAATTCCAATGCCTACGAACGGCGGTGTGGGGTGTGAGGGAGGGCATGATGAAGTGATTGATTTATATTAGTCCGCCTTTCCTCGTTTTCTCTAAATCCCTGTTTCTACATTCTCTAGTAGGGCTAGGGACCTACTAAAAAGGATAAATGACTAGAGTATAAGAGTGATACTATACGAGAGAGAGAGAGAGAAACCAATCCCAGGCACTCTTCATAATCACATCCAAAACTCCATTTTTTTTTTTTTTTTTTTTTTTTTACGCCTATGGCACCGGTCGGACCCAGCTCGTTGTGGCGCAGGCAGGCAAGTGTTTATAGTGGCGCAGGCAGGCAAGTGTTTATAGTGGCGCCATCTTGCAATAGCTCATTCTGCCCCCCGGACCTCATCTTTGATCCTAGAATCTAAAGTCCGGGTTGATAGGTGGTCTTCTGGACAGCATTACGGGTAGGCGGTGGGTGAGTGGTTAGCGTGCTGGGCCGACATTCACCGCGTGATGGACGACGCGGGTTCGAATCCCCGCGCTACCACCTGGGATTTTTGTCACCGCCGATTACCCACATTCTGTCCAGAAGACCAACCATCAACCCGGACTCTAGAGGAGACCGTCCAAGGGAATCAAGAACGAGTTCCGGGGGGCAGCATGAGCCAAGAGAAGATGGCGCCACTTTAAAAAAAACACTTGCCTGCGCCATGCCGGGCTGGGGCCGACTACCATTCAGGCCCCTCAAGAAAGCCTACCGGCGCAATAGGCTTGCACGTAAAAAAAAGAAAATGTGGGTAGTCTTAGGCCACTCGGCGGTGACTAAAAAATCACAGCTTGCGGCATCGGGCGGGGCGCGAACCCTCGTCGTCCTGGCCGCGGCGCCGTCACGCTATCCACTCAGCCACCACATCTAGTGCCTCAAATGACCGACGTCAATAACCTAGTTTGTATCTCTCTCTCTCTCTCTCTCTCTCTCTCTCTCTCTCTCTCTCTCTCTCTCTCTCTCTCTCTCTCTCTCTCTCTCTCTCTCTCTCTCTCTCTCTCTCTCTCTCTCTCTCTCTCTCTCTCTCTCTCTCTCTCTCTCTCTCATTCACTGTAAACCCCTGACCTTCTCCACTGAAAATAATACAGGAAGGAAAAAGACGGAGGTACATTTTTGAAGGGATTACAGCATTGAGGAAGAGAGGAAAAGTGAGGACGGGAATAGAAGGCAAAAGATAGCAGGGTTCTCTCTCTCTCTCTCTCTCTCTCTCTCTCTCTCTCTCTCTCTCTCTCTCTCTCTCTCTCTCTCTCTCTCTCTCTCTCTCGCTCTCTCTCTCTCTCTCTCTCTCTCTCTCTCTCTCTCTCTCTCTCTCTCTCTCTCTCTCTCTCTCTCTCTCTCTCTCTCGCAAGGGGGTCTAATGGAACGTTGGCCTTCCTGTCCTCCTGTGTAACCAGCGCTGGAAAAAGAGACAAGGAGGAGGAGGAAGAAGAAGAAGAAGAAGAAGAAGAAGAAGAAGAAGAAGAAGAAGAAGATTAGGAGGAGGAGGAGGAGGAGACGAAAAAAAAAAATAAGTAGAGTTTCACGCAAAATATATCGTTAGAGAGAGAAGAAAGAAAGGAATAAACTGAGAGAGAGAGAGAGAGAGACTTAGATTTGAGGGTTCTATTTTTTTTTTTTTTTTTTGCGTTTCGGGGATTTTTTTTTTTTCCTATTTTTTGTCCTTTTTTTTGTATCCCTTACCGTGGAGAGAGAGAGAGAGATACGAAGTTTGCAACAAAACTGATTTAGGTGAGTTGTCATGGTAACAGCTGACGGCAAGAACTCTCTCTCTCTCTCTCTCTCTCTCTCTCTCTCTCTCTCTCTCTCTCTCTCTCTCTCTCTCTCTCTCTCTCTCTCATATTTGACTTTTTTTCCCTTCCATTCATCTTTTCACTCATTTTCTCCTCAATTTTTTTCTCTCTCTCTCTCTCTCTCTCTCTCTCTCTCTCTCTCTCTCTCTCTCTCTCTCTCTCTCTCTCTCTCTCTCTCTCTCTCTCTCTCTCTTCTTCTCTTCTTTTCTCCTCTTTTCTTCATTTTTTCCTCTCTCTCTCTCTCTCTCTCTCTCTCTCTCTCTCTCTCTCTCTCTCTCTCTCTCTCTCTCTCTCTCTCTCTCTCTCTCTCTCTCTCTCTCTCTCTCTCTCTATCTATCTATCTATCTATCTATCTATCTATCTCTCTGTTAACTTGTACTATATTATTTGAAACTGACATTTGAGTTAATTATATCGCCTTCACTAATGTACATCCAACCCTCCTTTAAAACCGTTCAACGAAGCCATAAATCTATTGGACACTTCTATATTTCTTTATCATAGGAGCGGTGAATTTTTGTATTGTTTATTTTTACCCTTGAGCAGCTTCCTTTACTGTGAAAAATAATAAAAAAAATAACCATGTAAAGATATTAGTGTTAAAAAGTAATGGAAATTTTATTATACAAGAGTAATGTTAATTGTTTCTACGAGAATGAATTTTAGAATAGTGAGATATGTAAGTAGCTACTCTACAACTACTACTACTACTACTACTACTACTACTACTACTACTACTACTACTACTACTACTACTACTACTACTACTACTACTGTGTGAGGGAGGCAAGATGTCCCACTCCCTTGCTATATGTCTTGAATTAAAGGTCCCTTCTATGATGTACACAAACTTGTCAACAGCTACAACCGGCCTCTCCATTACCTTATAGTCCTTGCCGGCCTTTGAGCTCGATTTGAACTCCGTCGAGGGCATCTGATTGTGCGTCGAGTGCTCTTGAGTCACCCAGCACAAGACACTCCAGGCTGTTATATGTAAAGCTCTATGTCCTCGGCGATGAGATGTGATAACCTTCTTAGACGCCTCCTTCTTTTACGTTAATAATTTATAAACGCCAGAAAAGAGATTAAACGCGTTCCCCTGTGTGTTTCTCCACGTTCATGGTGTAGAAACGTTGTCAAACCACCAGTAGGTCATAAAACTACCCATGGAAATACGCACCTAAGCTTCATGGATGTTGATCTTCTTGCGATGTTGCGTACGTGTTTATTAAGGAGTTCATCGCTTCCAAGACTCCATAGCTTGAGAAAGGGTCTTGTCCGTCACTTAATATCCAATCATCGCAAGCGTTTCCCTCAAGTTACAATCATCCACTCATTCAGCGGCCGGGACTTACCTTCCGTCGCTATAGTGTTTTCCGTGTGTTATCGAAGTTGTGTTGTTGCTGGCCTGCGATGCTCTTCTGTTTGTTTCGCTGTGAGTCGAGTCCCTGGTGTTGGCTACTGCAGGGGAAGACAACAGCGGCGGTATGTCATCAAGGAAGGTGGTCCGCAGAAGAGGCCCTAACAAGCTCCCCTGAGGAACCCCCGCTGCCTGGGATTTGAGTCTGGGTCCTCCCCGCTCGCTCCTTTCCTTTTCCTCTCTCTCTCTCTCTCTCTCTCTCTCTCTCTCTCTCTCTCTCTCTCTCTCTCTGTCTCTCTCTCTCTCTCTCTCTCTCTCTCTCTCTCTCTCTCTCTCTCTCTCTCTCTCTCTCTCTCTCTCTCTCTCTCTCTCTCTCTCTCTCTCTCTCTCTCTCTCTCTCTCTCTCTCTCTCTCTCTCTCTCTCTCTCTCTCTCTCTCTCTCCTCTCTTCTTTTCTTCATTTTTTCCTCTCTCTCTCTCTCTCTCTCTCTCTCTCTCTCTCTCTCTCTCTCTCTCTCTCTCTCTCTCTCTCTCTCTCTCTCTCTCTCTCTCTCTCTCTCTCTCTCTCTCTCTCTCTCTCTCTCTCTCTCTCTCTCTCTCTCTCAGACAGGTCCGTAACAAGTCTCACTCTGCCCCAGGATTGGTCAGGCGGGGTCACATGGCTTCAGAAAATCCTCGCCAGATTCACTGTCCAACAACCCTCTCCTGCTGTTGTCCTTAATCCGCTTTTGTGTCTGTTTGTTTACTTGTTTCGTAGTGTTTGTTTTGTGTTTTGCGTTTGTTTTGATTTTTTTTTTTTTGTGTGTGTTTTTTTTTATTTTCCTTCGTGAGTTAATGAGGTGGATTGTAGTTGAGGTTAAGCATGGGTGTTGTTTTTTTGCTCTCTCTCTCTCTCTCTCTCTCTCTCTCTCTCTCTCTCTCTCTCTCTCTCTCTCTCTCTCTCTCTCTCTCTCTCTCTCTCTCTCTCTCTCTCTCTCTCTCTCTCTCTCTATCTCTCTCTCTCTCTCTCTCTCTCTCTCTCTCTCTCTCTCTCTCTCTCTCTCTCTCTCTCTCTCTCTCTCTCTCTCTCTCTCTCTCTCTCTCTCTCTCTCTCTCTCTCTCTCTCTCTCTCTCTCTCTCTCTCTCTCTCTCTCTCTCTCTCTCTCTCTCTCTCTCTCTCTCTCTCTCTCTCTCTCTCTCTCTCTCTCTCTCTCTCTCTCTCTCTCTCTCTCTCTCTCTCTCTCTCTCTTGTATTACTTTGCTTGTGTGTGTGTGTGTGTGTGTGTGTGTGTGTGTTTTTGTGTGTGTGTGTGTTTCGGAAGGTTCTCTCTGTTACTCCCTGGCGCACACACACACACACACACACACACACACACACACACCTCGGGAATACCTGGCGCACACTACCGAGATTAGCCTGTTGTCTTTCTTTTTCCTCCCCTTTTCTCACTCTCTTTATTTTCTTTCTTTCTCTCTCTCCTTCCTTTCCTTTCCCCTCGCCTGAGTCTTTTCCTTCCTCCTTGTTCGCCTTTTTCCTTTCCTTCTCTTTCCTTCTTTCCTTTCCCATCTCTCTCTCTCTCTCTCTCTCTCTCTCTCTCTCTCTCTCTCTCTCTCTCTCTCTCTCTCTCTCTCTCTCTCTCTCTCTCTCTCTCTCTCTCTCCCCTTCAGTCCTTCCCTTTTTCTTGTTTTCCTCTTTTTTCTAGTTTTTCTTGTTTCTCTCTCTCTCTCTCTCTCTCTCTCTCTCTCTCTCTCTCTCTCTCTCTCTCTCTCTCTCTCTCTCTCTCTCTCTCTCTCTCTCTCTCTCTCTCTCTCTCTCTCTCTCTCTCTCTCTCTCTCTCTCTCTCTCTCTCTCTTTCCTACGTCATGTCTCTGTGTATTAATTTTTCTTTCTCCTTTCCTTTTTACTTTCTCGTTCGTCTTGTGATTTTCCTCAAATTTTCCTTTATTTCCTTCCTTTTTCCTGTTTATTTTCTTTATTTTCCTTTTTGCATGCTTCATTTTTCCTCTTCTTTTTTTCCTATTTCATATCTTTTTTTATTAAATTTTCCTTCTTTCTGATTTTCTCATACGTTAATATTTTCATTTTCTCCATTTTCATTTTTTTTCTATTTTCCTTTGAGTTTCTTTCCTTTTCTCGTCTTTCTTTACTTTCTCTTTTTTTTCTCTATTTTTCCCTTTTTTAAGTTATTTTCTCATATTTTCACGTTTATATTCTTATTTTCCTTCTCCATTTTCATTTTTTTTCCCATTGTGTATTTTTTCCTCTTCTCGACT
>NC_066514.1:3344699-3349699 GCF_024679095.1 Eriocheir sinensis
CCTTGTTTCATCTCATTATTTTTTTTCTGATCTCATTTCATATTCCTTTTCATCCTATTTCTTTTTTTTTCTCTCATTTCTCTTCATGTCATTCCACAATTCATTTCTTGTTTTCCTTTTTCCTTTCCTTCCTTCTTTCCTTCCTCATCTCTTTTTTTCCCTTCCCTCTTTCGTCAAACGCACATGTCCAATTTCGGCTTCCAATTTTCTAGTATCAGTTTTTTTCCTTATTTCCTCTAATTTATGTTCTGCCTATCATTGGTTGTTGTTTTCCTTCCTTTCTTCCTTCCTTCTTTCCTTCCTAATGTCTGTTTTTCCCTTCCCTCTTTCGTCAAACGCACATGTCCAATTTCGGCTTCCAATTTTCTAGTATCAGTTTCTTTCCCTATTTCTTCTAGTTTATGTTCTGCCTATCATTGGTTATTGTTTTCCTTCCCTTCTTCCTTCCTTCCTTCCTTTCTCTTCTCTTCTTTTTCCCTTCCCTCTTTTCTCAATCTCATTTCGTAACATCAGGTTTTCCCTATAACTCCTAACTCAAGCTGTACCTTCAACCCTCACAGTTGTTGTTTTTTTCCTCCTCCTTGTCTTATCTGTCTTCTGTTCATGTTTGCTACGCGTTCTGTACCCCCTAATTTATCTCCCTTTCTCTATCTCTCTGTCTGTCTCTCTCTCTAACGCACTCTCTCTCTATCTCTCTTTCGACAGGTCAGGGCTTTTAATACTCTTTTCATCATTGCTACGCGTTCTGTACCTTCTCATTTCTCTCCCTTCCCCTCTCTCTCTATCTCTCTTTCTCTCTCTCTCTCTCTCTCTCTCTCTCTCTCTTTCGACAAGTTAGGGCTTTTAATACTCTGTTCATGATTGCTACGCGTTCTGTACCTTCTCATTTCTCTCCCTTCCCCTCTCTCTCTATCTCTCTTTCTCTCTTTGTCTGTCTGTCTCTCTCTCTCTCTTTCGGCAAGTTAGGGCTTTTAAAACTCTGTTCATGATTGCTACGCGTTCTGTACCTTCTCATTTCTCTCCCTTCCCCTCTCTCTCTATCTCTCTTTCTCTCTCTGTCTGTCTCTCTCTAACGCACTCTCTCTCTTTCGACAAGTCAGGGCTTTTAATACTCTGTTCATGATTGCTACGCGTTCTGTACCTTCTCCTTTCTCTCCCTTTCCTTCTCTCTCTATCTCTCTATCTTTCTTTGCCTGTCTGTCTCACGCCAAGTCAGGGTTTTCATACTCTCCTCATATGCTCCGTGCTACCTCGTTTCGCTGCTTCATTAAGGGCGTTCATTCATCTCCACACTTCCCTTTAGAACAGTTCCAGACGGACGTATCGATTTCAGGATCCTCCAAAATGTGAATCAGATGTTGGTTCCCTTATGCGCTGGAAGTCTCTCTCTCTCCTGTTCATCCCAAGCCTCCGCCTCTCTCTCTCTCTCTCTCTCTCTCTCTCTCTCTCTCTCTCTCTCTCTCTCTCTCTCTCTCTCTCTCTCTCTCTCTCTCTCTCTCTCTCTCTCCTATCCCCCACAATCATCCCAGACTCTACCTCTTTCCTCTTCCTCCACTCCCCTCTCTCTCCCTCCCATACCCTCAGTTCCTCCACCTTCTGTGTCTTGCTGGGTGGAGAGAGAGCATTCGAGTCACAAAGTTTAGAGTAAGGGCGATCAAATACTTTTTTTTTTTTCGTAACAACTTGTATCATTCTCGTTTCTCTTCTCATTCTTCATCTTCTTATTCCTTTTCTTCTCCTTTCATCTCTCTGTTCCCTCAGTTAGTAAAGTATATCTCACGTCACCGTATGAAACAATATGAAAAAAACACCCCCAAAAAACACCTGGCAATTATTCAGTTCAGTTTCCCCTCTAAAGTTTTCCCTCCCTCCGTTTTCTTCGATTCCTAAGGTGGTATGAGACTCTGATTCCCTTCCTTTTCTTCTTTCATCTCTGTTCCCTCAGTTAGTAAAGTATATCTCACGTCACCGTCTGAAACTATATGAAAAAACACCCCCAAAAAACACCTGGCAGTTATTCAGTTCAGTTTCCCCTCTAAAGTTTTCCCTCCCTCCGTTTTCTTCGATTCCTCAGGTGGGTGAGACTCTGATTCCCTTCCTTTTCTTCTTCCATCTCTGTTCCCTCAGGCAATAAAGTATATCTCACCTCACCGTATGAAACTATATGAAAAAACACCCCCAAAAAACACCTGGCAATCATTCAGTTCAGTTTCCCCTCTAAGGTTTTCGCTCCCTCCGTTTTCTTTGATTCCTCAGGTGCGTGATATACTCTGAGACCCTTCCTTCCTTAATGAGCTACTGTGCATCTCATTTCTCTTCCTCATTTTATCAGCTCTTCTCTTCTTCTCGTATGATGTTGACTCCCTTCCTCCTCCTCCTCCTCCTCCTCCTCCTCCTGCTTCAAGGCTTCATTTCTTGGCCATGGGAACTTTTGACTTTTCTACAGTTTTCTGCCTTTTTTTTATTTTCCCCATTTCTCTCCTTGTTTCTGTTTTTTTCTCCCTTTCTTTTAGTCACTGTGTCATATCTACTCTTTCCCAAGCTATTCATTCATTCATTCTCTCTCCTACTTTCAAGTTTCTCATCTCTATCATACAGTTGTTGTTTTCCTTTGTATGAAAACTTTTTTTTTTTTTTTACGTGTACGCCTATAGCGCCGATAGGCTTGCTTGAGGGGCCTGGATGGTATTCGGCCCCATCCCGTCATGGCGCAGGCAAGTGTTTATAGTGGCGCCATCTTCTCTTGGCTCATGCTGCCCCCCGGAACTCCTTCTTGATTCACTTGGACGGTTTCCTCTAGAGTCCGGGTTGATGGGTGGTCTTCAGGACAGCATGTGGGTAGTTTTAAGCCTCTCGACGGTGACTGAAAAATCCGAGGTGGTAGCGTGGGGATTCGAACCCGCGTCGTCCATCACGTGGTGAATGTGGGCCCAGCACCCCCGATTAATACCTGGTACCCATTCACTGCTGGGTGGACAGGGGCGTAGGGTATCGGAAAAGCCGCCCAAATTTTTCCACTCCGCCTGGGAATCGAACCCGGGCTCTCTTGATTGTGAACCGAGTGTGCTAACCACTGCACCACGAAGCCCCTAGGAGGAGGAGGAGGAGGAAGAGGCCCACTCAGGGAGCATAATGACCTTCACGCTCCCTTCGAGGCTCCACCCAAAAGATTTTAAACTCCAAACTTTCCCCGTCCGCTCACAGCCATTATAAAAAATAAAGTATTAAAAACCCAACTTAAAATTTACGACGTGGGGGAAAACACTAACGCCAACAAATAATGGCGGCCAGAGACGATGAAAAAAAATTATAATAAAAAAAATATATATACGAGTTGTCAAGGGAAGGCCGTTTTCTCTAATATACTGAGAAAGAAAACGGGAGGCGAGACTGAAGGGCTTACTTACTAACATTATTTATCAAGAGAGTCTCCCAAGATGGCGTAAATATTTCAGGATCACGGGATGGGAGAGAGAGAGAGAGAGAAATTAATGTACAATATTGAAGAGTCCATCAACTTTCTAAAAAGATTTAAAGTTTCAGAAAGTGTTTTGCTAAGAGAGAGAGAGAGAGAGAGAGAGACCGACCCCCCCCCTCCACACACACACACACACACACACACACACACACACACACAGAGGCTGAGACACATGTTATATTGATGCCGAGTCCAGCAGCTTTTAAAAGAGCGTTAAGAGCATCCTATTAGCGCGCCATTAACATGAATAGACTAAATGCATATAAATAATTAGTTAAATAAATACACAATGACATTACCATTAACGAATTTACTTGCAAATGGACGGACGCCTAACGAGGGTAAAAAAACAAAAAAATCCACAAGAATAACTAAATAGATATATACATTAATGACTAAAAAATGAAATAAAATATATATACCATAATTTGATGAAAAAAAAACTATTTACTGGATGAAAAAGAAAAAAAATATGAAAGTTAACAATAGTGTCTGTGATTCTGTCTGTTGGTTTGTCTGTCTGCCTAATTTTCAACCTGTCTGTCTGTCTGTCTGCAAACCTGAATACGTTCATCTCTCTCTCTCTCTCTCTCTCTCTCTCTCTCTCTCTCTCTCTCTCTCTCTCGTCCTTTTTTTTCTTATCTTTTCCATTTTTTTTCTCATTTCTTTCCCTCCTTTTCCCTAAGACTACCCACATGCTGTTCTTAACCCGGTAGCAGCGACGGGCCAAATTTGTGGCTTTACCGTGTAGCAGCGACGGGCCAAATTTGTGGCTTTACCGTGTAGCAGCGACGGGCCAAATTTGTGGCTTTACCGTGTAGCAGCGATGGGCCAAATTTGTGGCTTTACCGTGTAGCAGCGACGGGCCAAATTTGTGGCTTTACCGTGTACCAGCGACGGGCCAAATTTGTGGCTTTACCGTGTAGCAGCGACGGTCCAAATTTGTGGCTTTACCGTGTAGCAGCGATGGGCCAAATTTGTGTCTTTACCGTGTACCAACGACAGGCCAAATTTGTGGCTTTACCGTGTAGCAGCGACGGGCCAAATTGTGGCTTTACCGTGTAACTGCGACAGGCCATATTGGTGGCTTTACCGTGTAGCAGCGACGGGCCAAATTTGTGGCTTTACCGTGTAGCAGCGACAGGCCAAATTTGTGGCTTTACCGTGTAGCAGCGACGGGCCAAATTTGTGGCTTTACCGTGTACCAGCGACGGGCCAAATTTGTGGCTTTACCGGGTAACAGCGACAGGCCAAATTGTGGCTTTACCGTGTAGCAGCGACGGGCCAAAGTTGTGGCTTTACCGTGTAGCAACGACGGGCCAAATTGTGGCTTTACCGTGTAGCAACGACAGGCCAAATTTGTGGCTTTACCGTGTAGCAGCGACGGGCCAAATTTGTGGCTTTACCGTGTAGCAGCGACAGGCCAAATTTGTGGCTTTACCGTGTAGCATCGACGGGCCAACTTTGTGGCTTTACCGTGTAGCAGCGACGGGCCAAATTTGTGGCTTCACCGTGTAGCAGC
>NC_066514.1:3654699-3797753 GCF_024679095.1 Eriocheir sinensis
GAAGGGATATCCAGCACACCAATACAACTATGGAAACACTCCACTATCCACCACAGAGGCAGAGAAAGACCTGGGAGTGTATGTTACCAGGCTACCAGTGAAGGGATATCCAGCACACCAATACCACATGGGAAACACTCCACTATCCACCACAGAGGCAGAGAAAGACCTGGGAGTGTATGTTACCAGGCTACCAGTGAAGGGATATCCAGCATACCAATACCACATGGGAAACACTCCACTATCCACCACAGAGGCAGAGAAAGACCTGGGAGTGTATGTTACCAGGCTACCAGTGAAGGGATATCCAGCACACCAATACCACATGGGAAACACTCCACTATCCACCACAGAGGCAGAGAAAGACCTGGGAGTGTATGTTACCAGGCTACCAGTGAAGGGATATCCAGCACACCAATACCACATGGGAAACACTCCACTATCCACCACAGAGGCAGAGATAAATGTAGATATGGAGACGGGACTATTAGAGCTTAGTTCGGGCCTGGTAGACTACAAATAGGTAAACACACACACACACACACACACACACACACACACACACACACACACACACACACACACACACACTGGAGAGCAGAAGAGAGAGAGGGGACCTAATAGCATTGTACAGGACACAAGAGGGATTGGAGAAACTGGACAGGGAAGACCTAGTGGAACGTGACAGAAGTGTGACAAGAGGCAATGGTAAGAAACTGAAGAAGAGCGACTGTAGGAGAGACATCAAGAAATACAGTTTTCCATACAGAAGCATAACATGGAACGGACTTGACGAGGAGACTGAGTGTGCAAAAACTCATGAATTTAAAGCCAAACTGGATGATGAGCCTTATGGAGACGGGACAGCACAAGCCTAGAACAGCGCTTTTCCTGTATTTCACAACTAGGTAAATACACATACCTTCCAATTAGATATCAAAGGGAAACCTACGAAATTAAAATAATGAGGGAAACTTTGCCAACACGGAACGAATCAGAAAGATCGTCTGAGGAAATTGATATGTAATGAGACTAGACTGTTATGAAGGATACAACAGTCTACTGAAACTGTTGCTAAAATCACAGACAGCTGCAGAAGAGGTTTTGAGCAGAAGTTGGTACCTGGCATAGTTGACCAAGTTCAGCAAGGTGGTTTCAAGGAGCTGGATTACAATGAGGGGACCTTCCAACACCAGCAATGGCACCCTGCAATGGAAGGAAATGTATCTATGTATCACAATTGCATTTACCATCTATTTTTCGTTTAACCCGGTAGCAGCGACGGGTCAAATTTGTGGCTTTACCGTGTAGCAGCGACGGGGCAAATTTGTGGCTTTACCGTGTAGCAGCGACGGGTCAAATTTGTGGCTTTACCGTGTAGCAGCGACGGGGCAAATTTGTGGCTTTACCGTGTAGCAGCGATGGGACAAATTTGTGGCTTTACCGTGTAGCAGCAACGGGTCAAATTTGTGGCTTTACCGTGTAGCAGCGATGGGACAAATTTGTGGCTTTACCGTGTAGCAGCGATGGGGCAAATTTGTGGCTTTACCGTGTAGCAGCGACAGGTCAAATTTGTGGCTTTACCGTGTAGCAGCGACGGGGCAAATTTGTGGCTTTACTGTGTAGCAGCGACGGGCCAAATTTGTGGATTTACCGTGTAGCAGCGACGGGCCAAATTTGTGGCTTTACTGTGTAGCAGCGACGGGGCAAATTTGTGGCTTTACCGTGTAGCAGCGACGGGGCAAATTTGTGGCTTTACCGTGTAGCAGCAACGGGCCAAATTTGTACCATGATTTAAACCCCCCAAAATAGATGATACATAATCTGATCACAAATGCTTTGATATATATTATGAAATGGTTTGTGTGAGGGGTGATTTTTTCTCATTTTTCTCGCTTAGAGGGACCATTAAGAAACATGATCCCCGCTGCTACCAGGTTAATGCAGTGTCTTTTGAAGCTTTTTTTTTTTTTTTTACAACAAAGGAGACAGCTCAAGGGCACACAAAAAAGGAAACAATAATAAAAAAATAAAAAAGCCCGCTACTCGCTGCTCCTAAAAAGAATCCAAAGAGGTGGCCGAAAGAGAGGTCAACTTTGGGAGGAGAGGTGTCCTGATACCCTCCTCTTGAAAGAGTTCAAGTCGTAGGCAGGAGGAAATACAGATGAAGGAAGATTGCTCCAGAGTTTACCAGCGTGAGGGATAATAGAGTGAAGATGCTGGTTAACTCTTATGTAAGGGATTTCTATTATTATTATTATTATTATTATTGTTATTATTATTATTATTATTTTTAGTAGTAGTAGTAGTGGTAAAGTTGGAAAGTTTCATGAATGCAACATCTGTGAGAGAGACAGAAGGAAAGGAATTATAGGAGAAGGAACAGACCCCAGGAGACAGGACACAACCCTCGATTAAGACCTGGTACCCAGTCACTGCTGGGTGGACAAAAGTTGGAAAGTTTTAGGCAACATCTGTGGTCATATGCGGAGAGACAGGAGGAAGGAATTATAGGAGAAGGAACAGACCCCAGGAGACAGGACACAACCTCGATTAATACCTGGTACCCATTCACTGCTGGGTGGACAAAGGAAAGTGTGGAAAGTTTCGTTTAGTCGGTGCAACATCTGTGGTCATATGCCGGAGAGAGACAGAAGGGAAAGGAATTATAGGAGAAGGGAACAGACCCCAGGAGACAGGACACAACCCTCGATTAATACCTGGTACCCATTCACTGCTGGGTGGACAGGGGCGTAGGGTATCGGAAAAGGAAAAGTTGGAAAGTTTCGTTTAGTCGGTGCAACATCTGTGGTCATATGCCGGAGAGAGACAGAAGGGAAAGGAATTATAGGAGAAGGGAGCAGACCCCAGGAGACGGGATACAACCCCCGCTTAATACCTGGTACCCATTCACTGCTGGGTGGACAGGGGCGTAGGGTATCGGAAAAGCCGCCCAATTTTTTCCACTCTACCCGGGAATCGAACCCGGGCTCTCTCGGTTGTGAGCCGAGTGTGCTAACCACTGCACCACGAAGCCCCCCAGTAGTAGTAGTAGTTCTTACCTGGGGAACACCACCTTGCCCTCATCCACTGCATACATTGTGACCTCATCGGCTGTTAAGTTTGCCAGGAACTCAAAATATTCAGGCTCTACTGAGGGCGGCAAATTCTCACGCAGGTAGTCTATGTCTGTGGGGAAGGGAGAAAAAAGCTAGGTGAGTCACTTCTCGAGGCATGCTGATTTAGGTGTGTCAAGCTGTTTTTCAATATGTGTCATGAACCAAGAATATACACTAAATAAGGTTCTCAGAGCATGATGGTTTTGTTGACCTAATCTTATGGGTCACCTCCCATTTAGCACAGTTAACCCGGTAGCAGCAGGGATCGTGTTTCTTAATGGTCCCTCCAAGCGAGAAAAATGAGAAAAAATCACCCCTCACACAAGCCATTTCATGATATATATCAAAGCATTTGTGATCAGATTATGTATCATCTATTTTTGGGGGTTTATATCATGGCACAAATTTGGCCCGTCACTGCTACCAGGCTAAACTCTACATCCCTCCCCCTCTTACCTGATTCGGAATAATGAAAATTCTGCACAAAGGTGAGACACTCTTGCAGTCCAGCGAAGATGGTGAACTCTCCTTGGAATGGGTTTTTACGGAAGAAGAGATCGAACACTGCAGTATCGCCATGTTTGCCAGACTTCCAGTACGCATAGGCCATACTGATCTGGTACATGTCTGGTGGGGCAGAGAATAATGGGTAAGTGGTATGGGTGAGGGTAAATGGGATACAGGTAATAACAGGTAATAATAAAAATAATAATCATATTAATTTAGAGTAGGCGGTGGCTGAGTGGTAGAGTGCTGGACCCACATTCACCGCACGATGGACAACGCGAGTTCGAATCCCCACGCTACCACCTGGGATTTTTCAGTCACCGCCGAGTGGCTTAAAACTACCCATCAACCCGGACTCTAGCGGAAACCGCCCAAGTGAATCAAGAACAAGTTCCGGGGGGCAGCATGAGCCAAGAGAAGATGGCGCCATTATAAACAATTCAAAGTAGCATGCTAATTTAAGCTTCACACTGTGCCGACTCTGGACCACGACAACACAGCGACTTTTAGATTATACAAGTCGGCTCCCACGCTTCAAGAATTGTGAGAGTTTTTTTTATATTTTTTATGTCTTAGTGTCGGCTATAGTCGGTTCACCCGAGTCTGAAGTGAGGATTATTGCGCATCGGCAGCCAGCAGCCACACGGCGGGTCCGATTTTGTTGATACCTAAGACTATATACAGCAAGTCAAGTCATACGCAGGTTTGTGGGAGGCAGCGTTTCCAGATTGCCTTACTCAGCCTCGTCCTTATACCAATTTCCGACCCCAAAACCGTCTCCTACACCCAAATAACGAGACTCATTTATAGTTATCATTACAATCGTTAATTCCTGATATCTTTTGGGGATCGTCGAGTGTTAAAAATTAGTTAACACGATGCTCTAAGTACAACAATCTGGCAACGGTGGTGGGAGGAGACACGGCCGAGGCGTGGTGTATGCGTGACGCTGCTTGGAGCCAAACTAGAGAATGAAGAAACAGGGATTTGGAGAGAACGAGGAAAGGCGGACTAATCTAAATCAATCACTTCAACATGCCCTCCCTCACACCCCACACCGCCGTTTGTAGGCAATGGGATTACAGTCACGCAATAGCACAATAAGACATTTTTTCGTCAGTGGCTTGCCAGAACGCGCAGTGAAGGAAGGCAAGAATGCACATCTAGAGTGCACATACGGCCCCAACTTTAGTCACCCTTGAAGTGTCGGGCATTTTTTTCTTTTTTTTTTGGCTCCAAGTGACGTCATCCCGCTGCTCCGCCCCAAGACTGCCTCCTGCGCGTACCGGTCGCAGTTTTGAAGCAGAGTGACTTGACTTGGTATATATAGACTAAGGTTGATACAGTATGCTAGCCTACGCATAGTAAACAGCCGTCAGAGTCAATAACAAGCAGGCAGCAATAACAAACACCGTCAATTATAGTCGTTTATGAGTTAAAAATATTAGCCATGTCACAAATAGCTGTTTTGTTGATTTACAAGATCGCTGATTATGATTATTAAACAGCCTTGAAGCTGTCCACCAAGAAGAAAATTAGCAGGCCTTATATAAATAAAACAGCTATTTGCGACATAACTAATATTTTTCTAACTCGAAATCGACCATAATTGACGGTATCTATTTTAGAGAGAGAGAGAGAGAGAGAGAGAGAGAGAGAGAGAGAGAGAGAGATTTACATAGATTTACGTTAGAAATCTACACTAATCAGATGACTCCAAAACTTTGCATTTCTACTGTAGTTAATATTACGTTCAAGGAAGTGACGGTCGAGCTTGTTTTTAAAGGAGTCAATATCGTGTTACACTGACCACTGAGAGAGAGAGAGAGAGAGAGAGAGAGAGAGAGAGAGAGATGAAAGGGAAAATGTGGGGGATTCATATCTAAGTGAGGTCCCAAAATAAACTTAAATGACTAGGGCATGAGGGGTCAGCTGAAACAAGGTGCCGAGGGAACTGATCTTACCACACCTAAACCCATTTTTTTTTTTTTGGCAAGACGAACTTTTAGGACCCAAGTGTTTATATATTAAGAAAACAATTTATTGATGCAGTTTTCTTGCATAGTAAATAATTAACTTTTTTTTACTACGGTTAACTAGTGTGTGGGTCAATTTTCAATTTTTGTTGCTTATTTATATTATCACAAGGCTGAGGTGGACACACGTTAACTCTCTCTCTCTCTCTCTCTTAAATCCATCGACCTTGTAACTCGCCAGATAAAACGAACAGTTTGATCGACCCGAACAACGCTAATCTTGTAGACTCAAAACCGTCGACCATTTTTGGACGGATCGAATCTACTACTGGAATCTCCAAGACTTTTCTCTATACATTTTTTTTTCGTCCTCTATATTTATCCTTAGATGTATAATCACACTCTGTACTGCCTGGGGGTTGGGATGGCATGCTCCTCGATCCCTTCTCCTTTTGTTTACTTGCAACAATAAACAATCAATCAAGGCTCTTCAAAATACAGGACACGATCCATACTGGTACTCGCAAGCCTCGAGTTACTGATTTGCCGCCTTCATAACATTGATAAACAAATACTATATAGTCTAGTCATTTGGACAAGGCCACTCACGGCACCTTAGGGGTCGTATTTTAAAACATTTCCTCGCCCAAGTTCACATATTTGACATGGCTTTCGTAGGAGCTGCAGGCCTTTCCAGGGGTAGTTTTATGACCCTGGTGGTAGTGTGACCCTTCTTCTGTGCCATGAACCTTAAAAAACACTCATGAAAACCAGATTGATCCCCTCTTTGACCTTTAGAAATAGTTGATGTGAGAAGCGATGGGGTCTTAAAATACGGTCCCAGCGGTTCCATTTCCCCCTTCTGGCTGGGTAGCTCAGAGCTGGATGATGTAACCTACTTGTCATGTTAAGTAATCAACATAGTAAAATGGTTAGTAATAATAAACTGTTAAGTAACCAACATAAAATGCATAATTAAGTTAAATCACCTTGGGCAGTGCTTGAACATATATTAGCAGTTTGTATTGATTGATTGATTGATAGTTTATTGTTGCAGGTAAACAACAAGGGAGAAGGGAGGAACATGCCATCCCAACCCCCAGGCAGGACAGAGTAATTCACTAGTCTTTCCTTGGAGTTTAGGGCATTTCCAGGGGTACTTTTATGACCCTGGTGGTAGTCTGAGCCTTCTTCTGTACCGTGAACCTAAAAGAACACTCATTAGAACACGTAATTTACTAGTCTTTCCTTGGAGTTTAGGGCATTTCCAGGGGTACTTTTATGACCCTGGTGGTAGTCTGAGCCTTCTTCTGTACCGTGAACCTAAAAGAACACTCATTAGAACACGTAATTCACTAGTCTTTCCTTGGAGTTTAAGGCATTTCCAGGGGTACTTTTATGACCCTGGTGGTAGTCTGAGCCTTCTTCTGTACCGTGAACCTAAAAGAACACTCATTAGAACACGTAATTCACTAGTCTTTCCTTGGAGTTTAGGGCATTTCCAGGGGTACTTTTATGACCCTGGTGGTAGTCTGAGCCTTCTTCTGTACCGTGAACCTAAAAGAACACTCATTAGAACACGTAATTTACTAGTCTTTCGTGGGAGTTTAGGGCATTTCCAGGGGTACTTTTATGACCCTGGTGGTAGTCTGAGCCTTCTTCTGTACCGTGAACCTAAAAGAACACTCATTAGAACACGTAATTTACTAGTCTTTCGTGGAGTTTAGGACATTTCCAGGGGTACTTTTATGACCCTGGTGGTAGTCTGAGCCTTCTTCTGTACCGTGAACCTAAAAGAACACTCATTAGAACACGTAATTCACTAGTCTTTCCTTGGAGTTTAGGGCATTTCAGGGTACTTTTATGACCCTGGTGGTAGTCTGAGCCTTCTTCTATACCGTGAACCTAAAAAGAACACTCATTAGAACACGTAATTTACTAGTCTTTCGTGGGAGTTTGGGGCATTTCCAGGGGTACTTTTATGACCCTGGTGGTAGTCTGAGCCTTCTTCTGTACCGTGAACCTAAAAGAACACTCATTAGAACACGTAATTCACTAGTCTTTCCTTGGAGTTTGGGGCATTTCCAGGGGTACTTTTATGACCCTGGTGGTAGTCTGAGCCTTCTTCTGTACCGTGAACCTAAAAGAACACTCATTAGAACACGTAATTCACTAGTCTTTCCTTGGAGTTTTGGGCATTTCCAGGGGTACTTTTATGACCCTGGTGGTAGTCTGACCCTTCTTCTGTACCGTGAACCTAAAAGAACACTCATTAGAACACGTAATTCACTAGTCTTTCCTTGGAGTTTAGGGCATTTCCAGGGGTACTTTTATGACCCTGGTGGTAGTCTGACCTTCTTCTGTACCGTGAACCTAAAAGAACACTCATTAGAACACGTAATTCACTAGTCTTTCCTTGGAGTTTAGGGCATTTCAGGGGTACTTTTATGACCCTGGTGGTAGTCTGAGCCTTCTTCTGTACCGTGAACCTAAAAGAACACTCATTAGAACACGTAATTTACTAGTCTTTCCTTGGAGTTTAGGGCATTTCCAGGGGTACTTTTATGACCCTGGTGGTAGTCTGAGCCTTCTTCTGTACCGTGAACCTAAAAGAACACTCATTAGAACACGTAATTTACTAGTCTTTCCTTGGAGTTTAGGGCATTTCCAGGGGTACTTTTATGACCCTGGTGGTAGTCTGAGCCTTCTTCTGTACCGTGAACCTAAAAGAACACTCATTAGAACACGTAATTCACTAGTCTTTCCTTGGAGTTTAGGGCATTTCCAGGGGTACTTTTATGACCCTGGTGGTAGTCTGAGCCTTCTTCTGTACCGTGAACCTAAAAGAACACTCATTAGAACACGTAATTTACTAGTCTTTCCTTGGAGTTTAGGGCATTTCCAGGGGTACTTTTATGACCCTGGTGGTAGTCTGAGCCTTCTTCTGTACCGTGAACCTAAAAGAACACTCATTAGAACACGTAATTTACTAGTCTTTCGTGGGAGTTTAGGGCATTTCCAGGGGTACTTTTATGACCCTGGTGGTAGTCTGAGCCTTCTTCTGTACCGTGAACCTAAAAGAACACTCATTAGAACACGTAATTCACTAGTCTTTCCTTGGAGTTTAGGGCATTTCCAGGGGTACTTTTATGACCCTGGTGGTAGTCTGAGCCTTCTTCTGTACCGTGAACCTAAAAGAACACTCATTAGAACACGTAATTTACTAGTCTTTCCTTGGAGTTTAGGGCATTTCCAGGGGTACTTTTATGACCCTGGTGGTGTGTGGGGTGGGCGAATCTAACAATACCCTACCGTGAGTGGCCTTGCCCAAATGACTAGACTATAGATCATATAGATGAGATGCCACTATCTGTAAGCACTACGCAATCCTATCAAAAGCTCTTCAAGGGGGGTGATAGCCTTCTATTTGGGGTGATTCTTCCTCACAGGTCGTAGTAGTATTACAAGACATTCGATTCTTACATCAGCTACTTCTACTAAAGGTTATAGAGGGGTTCTGGTTCTAATGAGTGTTTTCTTAGGTACACGGTATAGAAGAAGGGTCAAACTACCATCAGGGTCATAAAACTACTCTTGGAAATGCCTACAACTTATACGAAAGCCTTGTGAATTGTGTGTACCCTGTGAGTCTAACTGGAAGGCGTCTGATGAAGGTAAAGATTGATTGATTGATTGATAGTTTATTGTTGCAGGTAAACAAGGGAGAAGGGAGGAGCATGCCATCCCAACCCCCAGGCAGGACAGAGTGATTATACATCGATCGATTTGTTTTGGTCCATCATTCACTGTAAAACGTGATAACATTCTGCATTTCCTTATCTTCATTTGTTCAGATTTAATATACTCCTGATTATGAATACCTGACTTAACAGACTTTGATTGATTGATAGTTTATTGTTGCAGGTAAACAAGGGAGGAGCATGCCATCCCAACCCCCAGGCAGGACAGAGTGTGATTATACATCGATCGATTTGTTTTGGTCCATCATTCACTGTAAAACGTGATAACATTCTGCATTTTCTTATCTTCATTTGTTCAGATTTAATATACTCCTGATTATGAATACCTGACTTAACAGACTTTGATTGACTGTTTATTGTTGCAGGTAAACAAGGGAGAAGGGAGGAGCATGCCATCCCAACCCCCAGGCAGGACAGAGTGTGATTATACATCGATCGATTTGTTTTGGTCCATCATTTATTGTAAAACGTGATAACCAGGGTTGCCAAATTATCGTACTCAGCCACTCAGCACGTCGCATTTTCCGGTTTATGAGTCACAGCTATCGCAAACAAAAGCCAAAAAGTAATGCTTTTAACGATAACTTTATCTGGAATTTCGTTATCTGTGTGGGTAGAAAAGTTTTGGGCCCTGGAACTGATAAATGCGATGTTTTGAGTACGATAATTTGGCAACTCTGGTGATAACATTCTGCATTTTCTTATCTTCATTTGTTCAGATTTAATATACTCCTGATTATGAATACCTGACTTAACAGACTTTGATTGATTGATAGTTTATTGTTGCAGGTAAACAACAAAGGAGAAGGGATCGCATGCCATCCCAACCCCCAGGCAGGACAGAGTGACTATACAACTAAGGATACACGTGGAAGTAGCACCAGGAAACTCGTTCATGAAGAAATACAATAATAATTAATAATAATAATAATTCTGGGTGGCTCGTGATAAGCCCGAAAAAAAATAATCCTGCATGTCAGGGACGCGGTAACCATGGCAACCCAGGGCTGCCAACACTGAACCCCTCCAGGATTTAGTAATAACTTTTCAATGTAACTGACTACGGCCATAACCATGCGGGAAAATCATCCTCCATTAGCAGTGAGAATGAACAACTGATCTATGGGTGCAGAGAAGAAACTATCATGTAAAGCCGATGACTATCCAGAGAATGGTCAATGGTAGCACTGCTGGCTTCCCTGAAGGTCAACGATGCCACACCATTAGTGATGCCGAAGACAAGTTTGTATCAGTGAATGAAGGAAGGAGCGAAGGAAGGAGGAAGTCCATGAATGAACATTCATTTATGCTTATATAAACGGCAAACAAGCGCGCCCAAGAAAGCATAGTGCTTCAGCGATCAATATTTTTTCTTACAACAAAGGAGACAGCTCAAGGGCACAAACAAAAAAGGAAACAATAATAAAAAAAAGCCCGCTACTCGCTGCTCCTAAAAAAAGAATCCAAAGAGGTGGCCGAAAGAGAGGTCAACTTCGGGAGAGGTGTCCTGATACCCTCCTCTTGAAAGAGTTCAAGTCGTAGGCAGGAGGAAATACAGATGAAGGATTAATACCTGGTACCCATTTACTGCTGGGTGGACAGGGGCGTAGGATATCGGAAAAGCCGCCCAAATTTTTCCACTCCACCCGGGAATCAAACCCGGGCTCTCTCGGTTGTGAGCTGAGTGTGCTAACCACTGCACCACGAAGCCCCCTTGCATGAATGAAGCGCTCCCATACTCTCAGTGACTCGATTCTCTAATTTTATATTTTATCAATGGACACCTTATCTGTTCAGGTCTTATCAAATGCTCAGGTACCTCTCACCCTATCAGTCATTAAACCCTTCCAGTCGGCAACTAGAGGTCACAGATTGAAGGGTTGGTATCATAAGACACTTTCGCTTCTCACATCAACTATTTCTAAAGGTCAAAGAGGAGGTCAGTCGGGGTCTAATGAGTGTTTCCTTAGGTTCACGGTACAGAAGAAGGGTCAAACTACCACCAGGGTCATAAAACTACTACTGGAAATGCCCACAACTCCTACGAAAGCCTTGTCAAATATGTGTTCTTGGGCGGTGAAATGTCTTATTATACAACCTTATATTTATACTTGGCTGGTATTACAAGACAATTTCCCTTCTCACATCAGCTATTTCTAAAGGTCAAAGAGGGGGTCAGTCGGGGTCTAATGAGTGTTTCCTTAGGTTCACGGTACAGAAGAAGGGTCAAACTACCACCAGGGTCATAAAACTACTCCTGGCAATGCCCACAACTCCTACGAAAGCCTTGTCAAATAGGTGTTCTTGGGCGGCGAAATGTCATAATACGACCCTAGGTGTCTCATCAGTTTGCTAATTTTCTTTTATATACTGCAGAACATGATTTTTCAGAGACAGTTATAACTCTCTGTAATTCCCTTCTGGACAAAATAGTAGGGACAAATTCAATGGGTAGTTCCAAATCCACCTTACACACTTAATGCTTATTTATTGTACTGTATGACTATTGAGATTGCAAACAAATATATTGCTTCCTTCATCTGTATTTCCTCCTGCCTACGAATTGAACTCTTTCAAGAGGAGGGTATCAGGACATCTCTCCTCCCGAAGCTGACCTCGCTTTTGGCCACCTCTTTTGATTCTTTTTTTAGGAGCAGCGAGTAGCGGGCTTTTTTATTATTGTTTCCTTTTTCTGTGTGCCCTTGAGCTGTCTCCTTTGTTGTAAAAAATAAAAATATATAAAAAGGCAGGTCACATATCATAAGCACGGACCACACCTCACCTGTCTCTCTCCTCCGTAGCGCATATATGAATAATTACACATTTTAATAGAATCCAAGCATATTCCTAACAAGCGCAGCAGGATGAATCAATGCTGTAGGTATCAATATCACTGTCAAAAGTTTTCATGAAGCCTATTATTGATAATATTCTAAAATTGTCATTCACTGTTTTACTTTTTAATGTTATTTACCATTTGCATGAGAGAGACACAGAGAGAGACACAGAGAGAGAGAGAGAGAGAGAGAGAGAGAGAGAGAGAGAGAGAGAGAGAGAGAGAGAGAGCGAGAGAGCGAGAGAGTACATAGAATTACATAGAAAATCAGACCACACAGACCCCATAATCCAGAGTAGGTGGTCTATGCGTCAACCTAAGTGATTCTACATAAATCAGAAGGCTCCAAAACGTTGCATTTCTACTCTAGTTAATATTAAGTTGAAGGAAGTGACGGTCGAGCTTGTTTTTGAAGGAGTCAATCGTGTTACACTGGACGACTGACAGTGGGAGCTTATTCTATTCTCGCACTACAATGTTGATGAAGAAAAATTTGGTGCAGTCTGAATTTACTTGTCTACAGAGAGAGAGAGAGAGAGAGAGAGAGAGAGAGAGAGAGAGAGAGAGAGAGAGAGAGAGAGAGAGAAGGTTACATAGATATTCAGAGCACACAGATTCTATGGTCCAGACTAGGGTTTTCCTACTCACATTCTTTTGCCAGTGATTAGGTAAATGTAAGTACCACATTAAATTCCTTCTTTTTAACATCTCAGAGAACAAAACAATTTTATATCTGATAGGCTTTAATGTGCTCTATGTAGTCTGTTTGCTGTTTTGGTAAAGATTGGTTTTATCATCATAGAATTATCTCGTCACCTACTTAACCCGGTAGCAGCAGGGATCATGTTTCTTAATGGTCCCTCTAAGCGAGAATCCACGAAATCCTTGAGTGACCTCTAGTGATCAGTTACCAATTAAAGTAACGTATTGCTGCTTAACCCAGTAGCAGCGACGGGCCAAATTTGTGGCTTTACCGTGTATTGGCGACGGGCCAAATTTGTGGCTTTACCGTGTAGCAGCGACGGGCCAAATTTGTGGCTTTACCGTGTATCGGCGACGGGCCAAATTTGTGCCATGATATAAACCCCCAAAAATAGATGATACATAATCTGATCACAAATGCTTTGATATATATTATGAAATGGTATGTGTGAGGGGTGATTTTTTCTCTCTTTTCTCGCTTGGAGGGACCATTAAGAAACATGATCCCCGCTGCTACTGGGTTAAAGGGATGAGTCGTGCTCACGGACTGCCTGCTGAGGCAACTAAACCACTGGCAATTATCACTTCACATCCAACGGCACGAGAGAGTTGACAATTATGGTATTTTATAGGTCTAGCTCGGATCTTTGACGCAAAAAAATTTGATGCGATTCTAAAAGATACTTTATTTTCGGCAAATTTTTAAAAAGTTTTGACGTGATTTGAGTCAAAAGCTCACGTAGACGATTCCGTTTTGCCGCATATCAAAATCTTACGTGAAAAGGCATCAGCCACCAGAGTAGGGCCCTGTTCACACTGTGCCGACCCTAGGCCACGATAACCTAACGACTTTTAAGCCTCCTTCACATTGTACCAACTCTGGGATAAGTTGGAAAGTAGCATTTAGTCGGCGCAACATCTGTGGTCATATGCCGGAGAGCGACAGAAGGGGAAGGAATTATAGGAGAAGGGAACAGACCCCAGGAGACAGGACACAACCCCCGATTAATACCTGGTACCCATTCACTGCTGGGTGGACAGGGGCGTAGGGTATCGGAAAAGGAAAAGTTGGAAAGTTTCGTTTAGTCGGCGCAACATCTGTGGTCATATGCCGGAGAGAGACAGAAGGGGAAGGAATTATAGGAGAAGGGAACAGACCCCAGGAGACGGGACACAACCCCCAATTAATACCTGGTACCCATTCACTGCTGGGTGGACAGGGGCGTAGGGTATCGGAAAAGGAAAAGTTGGAAAGTTTTGTTTAGTCGGCGCAACATCTGTGGTCATATGCCGGAGAGAGACAGAAGGGGAAGGAATTATAGGAGAAGGGAACAGACCCCAGGAGACGGGACACAACCCCCAATTAATACCTGGTACCCATTCACTGCTGGGTGGACAGGGGCGTAGGGTATCAGAAATGACGCTCAAATTTTTCCACTCCACCCGGGAATCGAACCCAGGCTCTCTCGGTTGTGAGCCGAGTGTGTTAACCACTGCACCACGAAGCCCACACCAACTCTGGGCCACAACAACCTAGCGACTTTTAAGCCCCCTTCACGCTGTGCCGATTCAGCATCCAGCAATCATTTCTAGACCTCTTTCCAACCATGTGCGACCTTTCCATATTAACCTCTCACGACCAAGACCTCGTGTACCGTGAGTTGCCGAGTTGTCGTGGCCCAGAGTTGGAACAGTGTGGGTGTGATTCTGGAGTCACAGCAATACAGTTTTCGTAAACCCACCTGTGAGCAGAGGCTGGATGACACCATTCTGGGAGTTGCTGTTACGAATGCGATCAGAGGCGGTCTCTACCCGGTTGATCATGGTTGACAGGGTGCGGAATCTTGATTGTTAAATATGAGTTACAGGCTAAGGGGTAAAAGTTGATGGTTTAAGGTGTGGGCTCAGACTGATGGGGCGGACTGTTAGGTGTAAAATGAGGCAAATGGAATGAAAAGCCAGCATCAAATACAATTAAGTGTGTGGTCACTGTTTATCGTGTAGTCATTGGAGGCTGTGGTATGACATAGGTTTGAGGGCTGGAGTAATTCTAAAAACTTATTTGATGAGGTGAAAAGGAAAGTTTCGTTTAGTCGGCGCAACATGTGGTCATATGCCGGGGAGACAGGAGGGTAAGGAATTATAGAAGGGAACAGACCCCAGGAGACGCAACACAACCCCCGATTAATACCTGGCACCCATTCACTGCTGGGTGGACAGGGGCGTAGGGTATCGGAAAAGCCGCCCAAATTTTTCCACTCCGCCCGGGAATCGAACCCAGGCTCTCTTGGTTGTGAGCCGAGTGTGCTAACCACTGCACCACGAAGCCGCCCTTGATGAGGTGAGATTGGTGCAGGAATGTAATTTTAGCTTGAGACAATGGTGGAATGTTATGTTAAAAGCAAGGGACAGAGGAGAGGTTGCACATGGGGGTCAACTTGAGGTCACTTGCTGTCCTGTTAACAAGGAGATAGGGTTTTGCAACGCCTCGCAATGTCTGGTCTTATAAATGAGCGCTATCAAATAACTTATATAACATGAATTTCAGGTATCTCTTCCAATTAATGTCTTTTCTCCATTATTTAAGTGTCTGTCTGAACTTCAATTTCCGGTGGGTGTTTGGGACAGGTGGTGACAGTGGGGAGGACAGTTGGTGACAGCTTTGCAACAGTCTTATAAAAGGGCGCTATCGAATAACTTATATAACATGAATTTAAGTTTTCTCTTCCAATTAATGTCTTTTCTCCATTATTTAAGTGTCTGTCTGAACTTCAATTTCCAGTGGGTGTTTGGGACAGGTGGTGACAGTGGGTGGGACAGGTGGTGACAGTGGGGAGGACAGGTGGTGACAACTTTGCAACAGTCTTATAAAAGGGCGCTATCAAATAACTTATATAACATGAATTTAAGTTTTCTCTTCCAATTAATGTCTTTTCTCCATTATTTAAGTGTCTGTCTAAACTTCAATTTCCAGTGGGTGTTTGGGACAGGTGGTGACAGTGGGGAGGACAGGTGGTGACAGCTTTGCAACAGTCTTATAAAAGGGCGCTATCAAATAACTTATATAACATGAATTTAAGTTTTCTCTTCCAATTAATGTCTTTTCCCCATTATTTAAGTGTCTGTCTGAACTTCAATTTCCAGTGGGTGTTTGGGACAGGTGGTGACAGTGGGGAGGACAGGTGGTGACAGTGGGGAGGACAGGTGGTGACAACTTTGCAACAGTCTTATAAAAGGGGCTATCAAATAACATATAACATGAATTTCAGTTTTCTCTTCCAATTAATGTCTTTTCTCCATTATTTAAGTGTCTGTCTGAACTTCAATTTCCAGTGGGTGTTTGGGACAGGTGGTGACAGTGGGGAGGACAGGTGGTGACAGCTTTGCAACAGTCTTATAAAAGGGCGCTATCAAATAACTTATATAACATGAATTTAAGTTTTCTCTTCCAATTAATGTCTTTTCCCCATTATTTAAGTGTCTGTCTGAACTTCAATTTCCAGTGGGTGTTTGGGACAGGAGGTGACAGTGGGTGGGACAGGTGGTGACAGTGGGTGGGACAGGTGGTGACAGTGGGTGGGACGGGTTGTGACAGTGGGTGGGACAGGTTGTGACAGTGGGTGGGACAGGTTCAGGGCGGTCAGTGGTCACGTGTGTGTTATTCAAGGCTGCCTATAAGGGTTATCACAGGGGTCACGTGCAGGGGGTACAGGTGACGCGGTAATTACACTAGTACAGGTAGACTCCCTCAGACTGACGCTCCCCGCGGGCTGCGTCGCCTTATATATAACCGCCCCCCCTATCCCCCCCATGGCCCCCCTATAACCTTTGACAAATTATCGTACTCATCGCATTCCATTTTCGTAGTTTCTGACCGATAACGAATGCAAAAACAAATAAGTAAATATCAATAAATAGGAGTTTTAACGCTAGCTTCAATTTTCTATCGTTATTTGTGTAGGTATGAGAGTTTGAGGCTTAAAATTAATAAAGACGATGTGGTGAGTACGATAATCTGGCAACGGTGCCCCCAATAGACGCCACAATAACACAAGGATTAACGCCGCCATATTGTCGTACTCAGCCTCATATGTTTGCAGATTTCCGACCCAAAACTGTCTCCTCCACCCCAATAACTAGCTTAATGCATTGTTATCGTTAAAATGGTTAATTATTGGTGTTTTTGGGCAATAGTTATGGGTCAGAAACTGGTAAATACGATGCCTGAGTACGATAGTCTGGCAATAAGTTTTTTCTGTATGATGATGACAAGATTATTGAACAAACTAAAATGCTCATATGAAAAGATATAATATTTAAATGTACCGTAAAAGTTGTTGTGTTTCCTCAATGAGAAAATCCAATCTTTATTTACAGGGAGCATTGCCATATTATCGTATCCACCATATTGTACTTACCGTTTTTAGACACTTAACTATAGGAAAAAGACACTAATGATTAAACCTTTCAACGGTAACTATAAATAAATGTAGTTCTTGGAGAGGAGGAGACAGTTTTGGGGTAGAAAATCGGAAAACATGAGGCTAAGTACGACAATCTGGTAACGATGCTTGACAGTCTATGGCCCGCGCGTGACAATCTGTAGTTTGAATTTCAGCTTCGATTTACAAGCTATACCGTTTCTTGGCGTCATAATATCTTACATCAGAACGCTTCATACCAAACAGATGCTATGCCTTTCCTTGGTAAGTATCTAATAGCCTCTTTCATAATAATAGGGCCTCTTTCACAGTCCGCCATGATGGGTCAAAATTAAGTTCGTGCAGAAGTTGGGAATTTTGAGGAATTAAGTCAAATGGGAAATCTCTTGTGTGTGGTGTTGCATCGAAAGCCTAATCCTTAGTCTATATATACCAGGTCACACCCCTTGTGACATAAACACGGCTTTCCGCTTGTCAAAACCCCGTACCAACACACCATGCCCTTAATGGCCACTCGCTAGGAGCCGCTATTCTTAAGATTTACCGTTTTATCGTTGATTTGAGGGCTTTATTTATTGATGCATCACTCGTTGTGCAAATGAATACAAACCATAATATGACCATGCCAGTTTCCTTGACCCCCTCCCACTGTTAGGTTATATAGGGAGTCTATTTATTGAGTTTATGGTTGAGGGCTGGTTTGCTTATATCATTGGTTCTCATCCTGGTATTTACTCAAAGTGGGGCAATTTTGTCTTTTCTGCGGAGTAATGGAGAGAGCAACCAAGAAAAATATCTAAGTTATATATCGTCACTCTCATAGAATAATCACCTAAGTCATTTTCCAGCGATTTCCAGGTTTTTGTCTACATTAATTTTTCAACATGTAACGCCCATTTTTGTACAGTTGCCTTCGTCATTCAGGGTTTGAGTGTTCTAGAATTGGCCTTTTCATTTCTGCCTAAATCTTACGCCAAATGAGGTGATGACAGTTCTTTTCGGATTCCCTGAAAAGCAGAAAATAATGACTAAGACGGTTTGTTTACGAATTAAGGTGACGATATATATAATTCACCCCCCCATTGTGTTAGGCTTCAAAATACGACAGGCTGAATATGTCTTTTTCTGACATTTTTTTAATCCTGCAGTTTACCTCTGCCTAGTATATATACCACATACAAATATATCAATAAGTTTTCAAAGTATGGATGCTAAAATGTAATTGTGGAAGCATGAGCAATGAGGTGAAGGGTTGTGTGGAAATTGGCGTGATGGGGAAATAATGGTTGGGATTCTTGGGAACCCTTGGCTTAGATACTGTAGTGAGGCCGGGTGGGGGCTCAGGGGCATGCATTCCTCCTCCCCCCAAAAAATGTGGTGACAAATCATCATCAGGAAAATGGGTGAATCTTAGTCATACATCAACGTGAATTGTAAAGTGCAGTGTGTTTTACATTTCTCATGGTTACTGAAGGGCGTCCACAGGTCTTTTTTTTTTTTTTTTTTTTTTTTTACAGCAAAGGAGACAGCTCAAAGGCACAAAAAAGTAAACATTAATAAAAAAAAATCCCGCTACTCGCTGCTCCTAAAAAGAATCCAAAGAGGTTTTTCATTATCATCAAATTATTCTTTTCTCCTCTTTCTCCTTTCCCTGTCTTCAATTTCAGCCCCTTATGTCTGCTCCCCTGACTAAATCAAGGCCTTTATTTTTTAGCACTTAATAATGTCCCCTACCATTGTATCTTTTTAGTTTCCTGGTGCTTCCTACACATGTATTAATAGTTGTATAATCACACTCTGTCCTGCCTGGGGGTTGGGATGGCATGGTCCTCCCTTCTCCCTTGTTGTTTTACTTGCAACAATAAACTATCAATCAATCAATCAATCTTCCTCTCTTTTTATCTCATTCCTCTTTTTTCCTTCTTTTATTTCTTTCTCTTTTCCCTGTCTTCAATTTCAGCCCCTTATGTCTGCTCCCCTGACTAAATCAAGGCCTTTATTTTTTTAGCAATTGTCCCCTACCATTGTATCTTTTTAGTTTCCTGGTGTTACTTCGATCCACATGTATTAATAGTTGTATAATCACACTCTGTCCTGCCTGGGGGTTGGGATGGCACGCTCCTCCCTTCTCCCTTGTTGTTTTACTTGCAACAATAAACTATCAATCAATCAATCAATCTTCCTCTCTTTTTATCTCATTCCTCTTTTTTCCTTCTTTTATTTCTTTCTCTTTTCCCAGCTCCTTTTCTCAAACTCCTTCCCTCACATTCTTTCCTCTTTCTCCTTTTCTCGTTCTGTGTCTCCCTCATTTTTTTTTTCTTGCTCATTTTCTGTGTCAGCTGTCACTTCGTCTTTTCGCTGCTTGACTCCCCTCGCGTGCGTCCCCATGGCAACGGAGACGCTTTACCTCACAACAACTCGTGAACTTACATAAATTTACATAGATATTTAGACCACACAGATCATATGGTCCAAACTAGATGGTCTGTCCCTAAAGTCTAAGCGAAATTATATTAAATCAAATGCTACCAAAACATTGTATTTCTACATTAGCAAATATTAATTTAGTTGAAGTCGGTCGAGCTTGTTTGTAAACGAGTCGTGTTGCACTCAGACCACTGACGGTAAGGTAAAGACAAAGGCCTAAGTCTATATACACCAAGTCAAGTCACACGCAGGTTTGTGGGAGGAGACACGGCCGAGGCGTGGTTTATGCGTGACACTGCTTGGAGCCAAACTAGAGAATGTAGAAACAGGGATTTAGAGAAAACGAAGAAAGGCGGACTAATTTAAATCAATCACTTCAACATGCCCTCCCTCACACCCCACACCGCCGTTTGTAGGCATTGGAATTACAGTCACGCAATAGCACAATAAAAAGACATTTTTTTCGTCAGTGGCTTGCCTGAACGCGCTGTGAAAGAAGGCGAGAATGCACATCCAGAGTGCACACACGGCCCCAACTTTAGTCACCCCTGAACTGGCGGGTAGTTTTTTTTTTAGCTCCAAGTGACGTCATCCCGCTGCTCCGCCCCAAAACCGCCTCTTGCGCGTACCGGTCGCAGTTTTAAAGCACAGTGACTTGACTATTTTATATATAGACTTAGGTAATGGCGAGTGCATACGCTATAGCTGCGCGTGGCTGCGGTGCTCATTTCCGATCCGTTGACCCTTTGAGCCTGTGGTAGGTAGGAACCAAGTATCCAGGAATACGGCCCAATGTGAAATCCGGGATTGCCACAGTTTACTTGTCCCCAGGTTACCCTCGGTGGCCATTGGGGTCCTTCACTGAACACACCAAACACCAAAAATAAATATACATGTGGCGTACGTTCAAATAATTTTTCTTGCTATTTTTTTGGCTACCATTTAGAAATCACATATTTTCTCATAGCTACGGTATAGAGACACTTAACTTACTAGTAGTATTAAAGAAACGGGGAAATGCAAGCAATAGGATATTCAAATATATTTTTCCCACATAAACAATCGTCACATGCTCTATGTTGCTCCTTTAAAGTTCCATTTAGTGAATGTAATATCATAAGATGCTAAAGATATATGTATTATGATTTGGTAACATGATAAATTAACGGAAAAGAGTTCGTTCTATGAAAGGTCAGCAGATTCGATAGGCTGTATCTCCTGGTACAGAAGCCATGCTGTGAATCCTTAATTAATGAGTACCTTTCAAAGTAACCCACACTTTTGTCAATAATTAATGTCTGGAGTAACTTACTATTGAAGTTAGACTAATAGGCTTGTAATTACCCCTTTTTTTGTATCATTTATTAGAAATCGATGTTACATGTGCCGTTTTCCATTCTAAAAGGGAAGGAGAGAGAGAGAGAGAGAGAGAGAGAGAGAGAGAGAGAGAGGAAGCCGAGATGGAAGAAGAAAGATTAAAACAAAAAGAAACAGAAGAAATGAAAAAAAAGGAAATAAAACACAGAGAGAGAGAGAGAGAGAGAGAGAGAGAGAGAGAGAGAGAGAGAGAGAGAGAGAGAGAGAGAGAGAGAGAGAGAGAGAGAGAGAGAGAGAGAGAGAGATGGAAGAAGAAAGATTAAAACGAAAAGAAACAGAAGAAGAAATAAAAAAAGGGAAATAGAACAGAGAGAGAGAGAGAGAGAGAGAGAGAGAGAGAGAGAGAGAGAGAGAGAGAGAGAGAGAGAGAGAGATGGAACTCCCGGACACAAATTAATTTTCGGAAAATGGCAGATTAAAGACTTTCCTCCTCCTCCTCCTCCTCCTCCTCCTCCTGGCGCCCTTCTTACTTTTCTTCCTCTTCTTCCTCCGCCTCCTCTTCCTCTTTTAACTTCTTCATTGATCTTATTTTCTTCTTCTCTTGTTTTTTCATTTATTTCCTCTTCTTCCCTAAGCCTTTAGAGATGAAATTTTAATGATTCCTGTATTCATTTTTTCCTCAGCCTCAGGGGTCACAGGGGAGGATGGGACCGCCTCGGCAGCCTCCCGTCTGAGGGGTCGCGGGGTTGTCCGATCAAGGCCGTGTGTCCCTGCCTTTCGCTTGGTCGGCGGCCCACCAGGAGTGAAGCAGAACGCCGTTACGAGACGCAATTCGTGGCTCAGGCTGAAACACAGGCAGCGCACGAGGCGGCAAAATATGCAGCAAAGGAGATGTACACACAAGGATCTACAAGGTAAGGGTTGAATTAGGAGCATATGCTATTAGTTGGGCGTGGCAGCGGTGTTCATCTCCGTAACATCCCTTCATCTCTTGGTAGAGATGAGGAAATGAGCGAGGCGTTACATAGATATTTCCTACCTGTGTTTACCAAAGAAAGATTAGATGATATACCTCGGGGAGAACAGATCTACAGGGGAGAAGATGTAGAAGGATTAACCGACATCAACATAAGTAGGGAGCTCGTGATTAGACAGATAGACTTAAAGGGTCGTACTCTTAAACATTGCGCCGCCCAAGCACACATATTTAACAAGGCTTTCGCAGGAGTTGTAGGCATTTCCAGGGGTGTTTTTATGACCCTAGTGGTAGTTTGAGCCTTCTTCTGTACCATGAACCGAAAATACTACTTATAAGAACCCGACTGATCTCTTTTTTGGCCTTTGAAAATAGTTTATGTAAGGGGTGGAAAAGTCTGAGAGTACCGACCAAAGTCACTAAGGCGCCAGGGCCAGATGAACTTTTCCCCGGGGTATTAAAGGAATGTAAAACTGAAATCAGTGGGCAGTTAACAGAAGTTTTTAGGAAGTCACTAGACACAGGGGTGGTGCCTGTTTCATGGAGGCAGGCACACGTTATTCCAATATTTAAGAAGGGTGACAAATCTTCTATGGAAAACTATAGACCGATTAGTTTGACGTCAGTTATAGGTAAAATGCTTGAGTCAATAATAACTGATAGCATTAGGGACCATATTGACAGACATAATTTAATTCACGATCGACTCACAGCATTTTATCACCTTGCTTTTTTTCACTCATAACACACCTTATATCCTACCATTAATTAACTCAAAACAAAACCAAAGGAGAAATAACTCGGTCACTCGGTGCCACTGAGCTCTCAACTTCACACACACACACACACACACACACACACACACACACACATTCATAATCGTAACACTAATTCCTATTTTTTTTGTGTGTGTAATAAATATTTATTCATTATTATTTTTCTTGGCAAAGGGGGGGGGGGGGTATGGCCGTATGCCCCCCCCCCTCGGAACGCCACTGTGGCAATGGGGTATATTCATTCTTAGCAGATGTCACCAGCGCTTAAGCTCTTGTGCCCACGAAGCTTGAATTATTCTTTCAGTTCTCGTAAATTAACTGTTTCTCTGGGGCTTGTAACAATTACACATCAATACAACAAGTGGTACTGTTGTTAATAGAAATGTAGTTGATCATTCACTGTAAGCTTCTTCCCGGTGAATCCTGATGGTCGGCCCAAGGCTTCTTCCCGGTGAGGCTTGATGGTCGCCCCAGCCCGTTCTGGTGCAGGCGAATGTTTATAGTAGCGCCATCTTGCATTGGCTCATGCTGCCCTCCCGGAGCTCATCTTTAATCCTAGAATCTAGAGTCCGGGTTGATTGGTGGTCTTCTGGACAGCATGTGGGTAGTTTTTAGCCACTCGGCGGTGGCTGAAAAATCCCAGCTTGGTGGCACCGGGCGGGGATTGAACTCGCGTCCTCCTGAACGCGGCGCCGTCACTCTGTCGACTCAGCCACCGCCTCTTACTTCATCAACAGGTAAAAGTCTGCTGAGGGATACATCGGGATATCTTGCACAAGCTGGTGAATCTAGACTGCAGTCCTCGTCTCCTCCCCTGCCATCCCCTGCTGTACCCATGAACGCCAGCTGTGACATCCCTCCCCTGCTGCGGCTCCTGGATCCCCGGGACGACAACATTTTCTCCCCTTGCCCGGTAGTGACAGTCACCTTACAGGATTACTTTGGCGCCAACAACATGTTTTTACGATTGCCCGTGGAGGGGGTGCAGGCGGCCGACGTTGCTCGCATGGTTCTGCAGCGTTGCCGCCAGCCAAGTGATGCCCTTCCTGCCCACCACTACCGTCTCCTGCACGTTTGGACCCAGCATCGTAAGTACCATTTTGTTGTTGTTGTTATTGTTGTTGTTGTTGTTGTTGTTGTTGTTGTTGTTGTCCCTCATTTTTATCATAATAATTGTTTTGTTATTATTATTATTATTTAAATTATTATTATTATTATTATTATTATTATTATTTAAATTATTATTATTATTATTATTATTATTATTATTATTATTATTATTATTATTATTATTATTATTATTATTATTATTATTACTCTCATTATTATTATTATTATTATTATTATTATTATTATTATTATTATTATTATTATTATTATTATTATTATTATTATTATTACTCTCATTATTATTATTATTATTATTATTATTATTATTATTATTATTATTATTATTATTATTATTATTATTATTATTATTATTATTATTATTATTATAAAAGTTACAGTTCGTAAGGACAATACGAAACACTCCGTCGTGTTCATAAGTTTTCTGAAGATTCATACCAGAGAAAGCATAGAAAGCATCACTCTTATTTTTTTTCATAATAGGCATAGTGACGTCAGAAGGGATGAGGAGGAGAAATATGCCCTGAGTCGTCCAGAGTGGATTTTTCCGAGAAATTTTGAGCGAATACTTATGCTTTAGAGACAGATGTGACAGCAGGACTGAAGAGAGTTGGAAAAAATGAAAAAGTGAAATTGTTAGATATTTTTGGGTAGATGCCAGAAGTCTCCGGAAGAATCAGAGTAAGCAAGGTGTTGACATTTTCTATTAATGATAGAATTTATGGTGAGCGAAAGAATAGATTTGGCACAATTCTTGTCAGAAATGTAAAGATCATTATTAGGAAGAATTCGAAGGCTCAGGCACCTTTTGTGAGCTGCCTCTCCATCTTTGATCGCACGAAAATGAGTGTGATTGAACTAGGGCTTTATAGCATGTCGCGTAGGAAAGTACATGGAATGTGTGCCTCCATCCCAAAGATAATGCGCTGGTCACACACAGAGGGTCTCTGTCCTGGAAGTTGTAACTATTTTATGGAAAATCGGAAAAGTACATTCTCATATTTTTATTTTTTTTACGTCGTGGCCTATTGCGCCGGTATGCTCAAGAGCCCAAGGCTTCTTCCCAGTGGGGCCTGATGGTCGGTCCAGCCCGTTCTGGCGCAGGCGAGTGTTTATAGTGGCGCCATCTTGCATTGGCTCATGCTGCCCTCCCTGGAGCTCATCTTTAATCCTAGAATCTAGAGTCCGGGTTGATAGGTGGTCTTCTGACAGCATGTGGGTAGTTTTAAGTCACTCGGGGGCGGCTGAAAAATCCCAGCTTGGTGGCACCGGGCGGGGATTGAACTCGCGTCGTCCTGAACGCGGCGCCATCACGCTATCCACTCAGCCACCGCCTCACACCGGCTCACAGGCCTGTTTTTCGTAGTCGGTGATGTTTATTTGTTCCTGAAAAGGTTGTCATTAACTGAAACAGCATCTCTTACATTTACCGTCTTGAGAGCAGTTGACGTATAGGAAGTTAGATAAATGAGAGCTGGATATCTTGGCATCTGTGTAGGTGCATTATTTTTCTGTGAAACATTTTTTAATTACTATCTAAATTCCAGTTTTGAATTATTATTTCTACCTGAAAAAGTTATTACTGACGGAGTGTATCTGCCTCCTTAAGGGGCTATTACACTGGGCATATTTTCCGTGGATCTTCAGTCAAACCACGATTTCCGCTGGCGTGGTTCTCATATTTCCGTGGTTTTCTGACGTGTCCACGATCTTCCAAAGCTACGGTAGATTTCACCGATTAAAAGGACGACGGTATTTCTCACCATCATCAGCAGCAACAATAACAAGAAACAAATGAGAACCACGCCAGCGGAAATCGTGGTTTGACAGAAGATCCACGGAAAATTTGCCCAGTGTAATAGCCCCCTTAGATAGAAATTTTGATTTATTTCACAGCAAACTATGAACTTAAACAGATGGCCTGATGCCAATCTTTCGTTCCTTTACGTAGGTTCCCACTTTAGTTTAATCATTTAAGATTCAAGATAAGACATGCAGGGGAGAGTCCGGTTTAGATCGGGGGTGCCATATCTCCGGTAAATATGCATGAATCGCTCTGATTTTTATGTTGTGAAGTATTGGCATCATTTACATCAACATTAGACATTGACCCCCATTCTTGTCCCCCTCCCCCCCCCTCCAACTACAACTACAACGAAAATTTAAAAGCGAATCTCCGTCGTTATTATTGGCCCCACAACCTTCATTTTTCTGTGACTTAGAGACGTTATAATATGAAATGTTTCTTCGTCGTTAGATTTTTCATTTCAGCTTTTGAATTTGTTTTATGATTTTTTTTTTTTTTTTTTGCCTTTTTTTGACCAAAAAAATATTAATATAAAATTAAACCAGACATATATAAAAAAAACAGCGACGATGATTTGAAGAGAAAGTATTCCTCTGCCTTTTAGTCTTTGTTTCATTGAAATCAAGCTAAAACTGGCTCCAAGGTTAACGTTAGAAGGGGAATAACTTATGTTTTGAGATATGGGCTGATAAAGTTTATTGATGGATCGCGATCCCGTTAAAACACACTAGGAAGCTTTTTTCAGGTTTACTATGAGTTTTTTTTATCATCTTCAATCTGCGAGATAGTTGCCAAAATGTATACCTACCAAATATATTTTTTTCACAGTCATTTTTTTTATATTTTTGGGGTCTCCAAACCGGACTCCCCCCTTAAACAGATGGCCTGATGTCAATCTTTCGTTCCTTTACGTAGGTTCCCACTTTAGTTTAATCATTTAAGATTCAAGATAAGACATGCACTCTCTCACTCATATAACTATCTAAGATTTACGTCCCATACTACAGTTTCAAAGGTCAAGGAGACATATGAGAACCATGGTTAATTACTGTGTGTTTTGCGTTTCCCTAAAGTGTATTACCATGAAGCTAAATCATCTTTCCGTCGTGGTATTTACAGGCATGCACACTGTTGGCCCCGAGGATGTGATATTGCCTCGGCCAGCACCAAGAGACAGCACCGTACACACGAACACCACCTACTTGCTCACGGCCGCCGCAGCCAACTACAAGGTGTGTCTGTCGGACTATGTATCTCTTTGTTTGTCTCTGATCGTCCGTCTGTCTACCCATCCATCCGTCCGTCCGTCAGTGTATGCTAAGTCTATATACAGCAAGTCAAGTCATGCGCAGGTTTGTTGGAGGAGACACGGCCGAGGCGTGGTTTATGCGTGACACTGCTTGGAGCCAAACTAGAGAATGTAGAAACAGGGATTTAGAGCAAACGAGGAAAGGCGGACTAATTTAAATCAGTCACTTCATCATGCCCTCCCTCACACCCCACACCGCCGTAATCGTGTGCTGCCTTGTTCAAATGATAAGTTGGAAAGTTTCGTTTAGTCGGCGCAACATCTGTGGTCATATGCCGGGGAGAGACAGGAGGGGAAGGAATTGTAGTCATCTTATGTCCTTATGTCCTTATGTTCTTAACCCGGTAGCAGCGACGGGCCAAATTTGTGGCTTTACCGTGTAGCAGCGACGGGCCAAATTTGTGGCTTTACCGTGTAGCAGCGACGGGCCAAATTTGTGGCTTTAGAAGTTGTTGAAGCCAAAAATGAAATGAGCTTCGAAGTTAAGTTTGACCAAATGAGACACTGAGGGGCCCCATAAGCGTTCCTTATCTTTTTGTAATTCACAACTAGGTATATACATACACTCTAAGTCTATATATACCAAGTCAAGTCACTCTGCTTCAAAACTGCGACCGGTACGCGCAGGAGGCGGTTTTGGGGCGGAGCAGCGGGATGACGTCACTTGGAGCTAAAAAAAAAAAATACCCGCCAGTTCAGGGGTGACTAAAGTTGGGGCCGTATGTGCACTCTGGATGTGCATTCTCGCCTTCTTTCACAGCGCGTTCAGGCAAGCCACTGACGAAAAAATATGTCGTTTTATTGTGCTATTGCGTGACTGTAATTTCAATGACTACAAACGGAGGTGTGGGGTGTGAGGGAGGGCATGTTGAAGTGATTGATTTAAATTAGTCCGCCTTTCTTCGTTTTCTCTAAATCCCTGTTTCTACATTCTCTAGTTTGGCTCCAAGCAGTGTCACGTATAAACCACGCCTCGGCCGTGTCTCCCCCCACAAACCTGCGTATGACTTGACTTGGTGTATATAGACTTAGCCTGAAATAATGTCCTCTAATGGTATTAGTGCATTCCAAATCGTACTCTTTTTCGGTCAACTGAAGTTTCAAGTCTCTTATTTCAGGTTGAGGAGGACGAGTCGCTACAGTACTGCCAAGAGTTGCTGGCCTGTGGGAGGAAGCTGCAGGAAGCCCGCTACTCCGAGGTGCTCCAGAGACGCCGAATTGCTGTGAGGGCGAAAGTGAAGACCAGGCAGGACATGGTATGTGTGTGTGTGTGTGTGTGTGTGTGTGTGTGTGTGTGTGTGTGTGTGTATTTACCTAGTTGTAGTTTAACAGGTCCTGGGCTTAAGCTCGTGTGGTCCCGTCTCCATATCTGTATTTGTCCAGTTTTTTTCCTTAACCTGGTAGCAGCGGGGATCATGTTTCTTAATGGTCCCTCTAAGCGAGAAAAATGAGAAAAAAACACCCCTCACACAAACCATTTCATAATACATATCAAAGCATTTGTGATCAGATTATGTATCATCTATTTTGGGAGGTTTAAATCGTGGCACAAATTTAGCCCGTCGCTGCTACACGGTAAAGCCACAAATTTGGCCCGTCGTTAAAGTTGTGCACACTCTTCGCCGATACTACATCCTCACTTAGTCTGTTCCAAACCTCTATGTTTCTTTGCGGGAAGCTATATTTCTTATGTCTCTCAAGCATCTTCCCTTTCTCATTTTTTTTACTGTGTCCTTTTGTGTAGCTGGTGTTTCTTACTTCTCTTAGATGCAAATCCTCATTATCTACTTCCTCCATTCCATTCACCAACTTATAAATTTGTATTAGGTCTCCCCTTTCTCTTCTTTATCCCAATGTTGCCAGGTCCATTTCCTTTAACCAAGTCAAGTCACTGCCCTCAAAACTGCGACCAACACGCGCAGGTTGCGGTTTGGGGCGGAGCAGCGGGATGACGTCACTTGAAGCCAGTTCACGGGTGACTAAAGTTGCAGCCGTGTGTGCACTTTGGATGTGCATTCTCGCCTTCTTTCACCGCTCATTCAGGCAAGCCACTGACGAAAAAATATCCTTTTTTTATTGTGCTATTGCGTGACTGTAATTCCCATGCCTACAAACGGCGGTGTGGGGTGTGAGAGGGGTCATGTTGAAGTGATTGATTTAAATTAGTCCGCCTTTCTTCGTTTTCTCTAAATCCCTGTTTGTACATTCTCTAGTTTGGCTCCAAGCAACGTCACGCATAAACCACGCCTCGGCCGTGTCTCCTCCCACAAACCTGCGTATAACTTGACTTGGTGTATATAGACTTTGCTTTTTCCATTGTCTTCTGAGCAGGAGAAGGACTTATTGGCCTCACTCTTCTTCCTCCTCCTCCTCCTCCTCCTCTCTCTCTCTTCCTTTTCCTCCTCCCTTAAGCGGGATTTTGTTGTATAGCCTCATAATGTATGCCCTCTTGTATTTCCGAGGAGTTAGATTATTAAAAATACAAAATATTTATCAATTCATATATTTCAGAGTAAATATTCAGAAGTACCAACACACGATCGAGTAGCCCCAATCGGTACCATGACACTATGATTGGTATTATCATAAGACCATTTCGCTTCTAACATCAACTATTTCTAAAGGTCAAAGAGGGAGGCCATTGAGTTCTAATGAGTGTTTCTTTAGGTTCATGGTACTGAAGAAGGGTCAAACTACCATCAGGTCAAAAAAAGTACTCCTGGAAATGCCCACTCGTCCTAGGAAAGCCTTGTCAAATAGATGAACTTAAGCGACAAAATGTTTAGTAATACGGCACTATATATCGTAGGTACCGACAAGCAGCAGTAATGTGTGTGTGTGTGTGTGTGTGTGTGTGTGTGTGTATTTTGGGGCAAGCGCGGTGAACAGAAGGACGTGTTTCTGTGTTCTCGGCGCCGCGCTCAAATACTGATCAACAAATGTAAATAATTGGCGACTGGCTCTTCAGTATATTAATTTGCCTCTGTACTACAAAAACAATACACACACACACACACACACACACACACACACGGCCCGGTAGCTCAGGGTCACACAACCAGAAGGACCGGGGTTCAATTCCCCGGCCGGGTGAAGATAAGTTGGGTTTATCTTCTTTCACGTGTAGCCCCTGTACGCGACGTCAGGCAAGGAGTTGTGACCTCGTTGTCGCGGTGTGTTGTGAGTGAGTGGTCTCAGTCCTACCCAAAGATCGGTACTACGAGCTCTGTGCTCTTCCGTAGGGGATCGGCTGGCTATCTCGAGAGACCCGCAGCAGACCAAGAGGTGAATTACACACACACACACACACACACACACACACACACATTATATACCATGAACAACAAGCAGTTCTAGTCATGATCATGCAATAAGAACAACCCAACACTGGCCAGCACAGGCACAGACTTGGAGGAGGGGCTGCTTGGTGTCACAGGCGGCGGTAACGGTGATGAAAAGTAGCATTATGTTTGTTTCTTTATCTACAGGCTACTTGTATGCGACCAACGAAACATTCCAGCGTTATACCCAAGTGTGTGCTGAGGCTTGTACTTACTGATACACACACGTAAAACGTCTATGGTTCCTGATTTACACATAAAAAGTGAATTTCTTACTAAATACTTACGATATCTCTCACTAATAAAAATAAATATAATAATATAAGTTACACCTCCATAAAATATATGTGAATACATAAATATAAGAACTAACGCAATAAAAATAAGTGACATCACCTGTTTCTCGTGGTAAAAATAAGCATATTTAGAGAATCTGATATACACAATATAAAGACTTGCGCTGCTGGCGGACATACGGAAACATTACGTGACTTAGCGAGGAGCCGGAGGATGTGACAGCGCTGTCAGTTGTCGTATATAGAGGGGTTGCACTGACGTCACACCGCTTCGCTTTTGTTTTAGGAAAGACAGCTGTCAGCCATTTTGGGAGGCACGAGCGATCAGCTAAGCCCCTGCCCCCTGATGATGGCTGGCGTGTGCCTCCCGTCTTTATAACACAATCTAAGTGAATATGCAAAAAAATCTGTACAGTGAGGCTACGCTTTGTTATATAACTACCCATTAGGCCGTTAAATGATGATGGACATACAGCATATACATTTATTATCAAACTTCAAGATATATTTGATGATAAGAACAACGAATATATGACTAATATAACCCCGGGCAGTGTTTAGTAAGAACATAAGAACGTAAGGGGTTCGCAAAAAGCCCACTGGCCTATACTTGGTAACCCCTGTCTACCTACCGCGAGTGGCAGTGTAGCGCCTATCAGTAACAAGAATAGATGGGACACTAACACCCACCCACACAGTAATAGATGGACACTAACACCCACACCCACACAGTAATAGATGGGCCACTAACACCCACACCCACACAGTAATAGATGGGCCACTAACACCCACACCCACACAGTAATAGATGGACACTAACACACCCACCCACACAGTAATAGATGGACACTAACACACCCACCCACACAGTAATAAATGGACACTAACACCCACACCCACACAGTAATAGATGGACACTAACACACCCACCCACACAGTAATAGATGGACACTAACACACCCACCCACACAGTAATAGATGGGCCACTAACACACCCACCCACACAGTAATAGATGGACACTAACACACCCACCCACACAGTAATAGATGGACACTAACACCCACACCCACACAGTAATAGATGGACACTAACACACCCACCCACACAGTAATAGATGGACACTAACACACCCACCCACACAGTAATAGATGGACACTAACACCCACACCCACACAGTAATAGATGGACACTAACACCCACACCCACACAGTAATAGATGGACACTAACACCCACACCCACACAGTAATAGATGGACACTAACACACCCACCCACACAGTAATAGATGGGCCACTAACACCCACACCCACACAGTAATAGATGGGCCACTAACACCCACACCCACACAGTAATAGATGGACCACTAACACCCACACCCACACTGTAATAGATGGACCACTAACACCCACACCCACACAGTAATAGATGGGCCACTAACACCCACACCCACACAGTAATAGATGGACCACTAACACCCACACCCACACAGTAATAGATGGACCACTAACACCCACACCCACACAGTAATAGATAGATATTTATTGACCACAAATGTACATAAAACCAAAACATCATACATAAATCGGAAGTTATTTAAGAATGTTAGTCTCGTTAATATAACCACATTTCTAATTTGTAGTCCACATTCAGCACTTCCGCAAAATCTTTATATAATCGCTAAAATATACACAGCTCTGGTGTCGTTACTGGCGTAAAAATAGTTTTAAAAAATTAAAACTTTACAAATTTTGATAATTATATGAAACTACTTATATCTATAAATTTATAAAATACACTATGATAAAAACGTAAAAACAGAGGAACCCTAAAAGATGACGAATTCTCTAAAATAAATATACTAAAATGTTAATAGCCTGGACATGTTAAGAAGACACTCTAAGATAAGAAAATCTAAAAAAGAAAAAGAAAAACCTAAAGAAAAGGAACGTTCAAACAGAACAAATAAAAGTTAAAAGCAGAACAAATAAAAGCGTGACTAAAGGCTTGACATTTGGTACACAAACAGAACTATGCGATAGAACAATGACATAAGATTTACCTGACTAAAAAGACAGACTTACAGAACTAAGACAATAAACGAAAGACAGTTTCAATGGCGTATTGACAACATACAAACGACCATGACTCCAGTGTTCAGGAAGACAATATCAATGATATGTAGTAAGTAAGAAATGAACAATTCTTGCTGCGACATGTGCATCTTTTGTCATAAGCTCCTGCCATGTTGCAAAGTGGTGGTGTTCTCGCAATGGCTGTGTGAGGGCGCAAGACTCCACCACGTGTAGTTCAGTCTGCACCTCCCCACACGGGCAAAGCCGCTCTTCCAGGGGAAGGCGCCCCCTGCCCCGCCTATTCCACCGACCAGTCTCCACAGCTAAATCATGCCCGCACACACGTAACTTTGTAAACGATGTTCTATGTAAATCATTAAAAAACTTTCGTGTCAAATATAAGTTGTGGACAGTAAAATCAGGATTTAGGGATACATATGTCGTTCTTCTAGAAGAATTAGATGCTGCAACAGATTCTTTTAGGGCAGTAATCGCCTCACCAACATCATCTATTTCTTGAGGAATAAGATCAGAAATAAACCTGCCAGTTGGTACATTGCCTTCCATCGCGAGTCTTACTGCGTGTGACCATGGGTCGTCGATACACTAACACCCACACCCACACAGTAATAAATGGACCACTAACACCCACACCCACACAGTAATAGATGGACACTAACACCCACACCCACACAGTAATAAATGGACCACTAACACCCACACCCACACAGTAATAGATGGACCACTAACACCCACACCCACACAGTAATAGATGGGCCGCTAACACACCCACCAACACAGTAACATGTCGGGGAAAAGCTAAGGAGCTCTCTTGCGGTAAATATGTGCCTCCCAAAATGGCGGGCCTTTGCGGGGCAGCTGAGAAGTGATCAGCTGATCGCTGCTGATGACGTCACGTGCAACCCCTCTTATAGAGGGGTTGCACGTGACGTCATCATTTCATATTCTGATTCTGTTGTTTACTCATGCAGTGTTTTGCTCCAGAAAAAAAGAGTATTAAAAGTTTGTTACTTTTTGGAATGAAGCATTCTCTTTGAAATACAACTCTAACAATACCGCCTACAGGCTAAGGAACGTACTGAATGCTAGCCTTGTGTGAAGTTGTTGAATGCTCCCATTGGCACCAAAACCAGCTTCTTTCAAATCCAAGAAAATAAGCTTTTGTTTGTACTACTGAAAGGAATTTCAATATTAATAAAGTCAAGAAAAGTTATCGGCTACTTGAGATAAATTTGGGGGATTTTGAATTTGTTAAGCAAACGTTGTCACTTACGATAATCATGGATCTGAGGTTTTCCAGAACCGTAGTGCTATTTTGCATGGTTTAACATATGCAATGGGTGTGTTGGGTACTTATGCCATTGCCCGTTTATCCGTCCTTTCTGTAAACGCTCAGTAACATCTTCTCGACAAGTTCATGCTTACCAAGAACTTCCCGTGATCCAAATGACGCCAATTGTTTCATGGCCTTGTTCAGAACATCGGCATGCTCTCGAGCATGGGGCCCATCTAGTCTGATAGCCTTGATGATCTCGATATTTATATTCTCAATGTAATCAAAATGTTGTGAAGTGAATGCTTGTATTCTCATTGCATGGTGCAGTGCCTCCACAGTGTTCTGAGAAATTATTCTCCTATGGCTCAAAATATTTTCTTCAGTTTTGTTGATTTTTTTCATGATTTCTGATTTTTTTGAAAGAGCTGCATCATAAAGACTCTTCATATTGAAATTGATTTTCTCCCGCATCACATTTTGTTTTATTATAATTTTTTTCATCCGAACATGATCGGACAAAGGGTGACGGCAACCCTTGTTTGTGCACTCAGTGTTGGTATCCATATCACACGAGTATGACTTATTTGCTATTTTTGCAATAAAGTACCCTGCACCAAGTCCAAGTCCCACTGCAACAGTAAAGGGCAATGTTGCTGGGTTCATGGCCGCCAATGCTGCACCAGCTGCACCTACTGTTTCTGTGGCTGCCGCTGCTGCTGCACCAGCTGCAGCTACTGTTTCTGTGGCTGCCAATGCTGCACCAGCTGCAGCTACTGTTTCTGTGGCTGCCAATGCTGCACCAGCTGCAGCTACTGTTTCTGTGGCTGCCAATGCTGCACCAGCTGCAGCTACTGTTTCTGTGGCTGCCAATGCTGCACCAGCTGCAGCTACTGTTTCTGTGGCTGCCAATGCTGCACCAGCTGCAGCTGCTACTTCTGTGGCTACAACTGCTGCTGTTCCAGCTGCAGCAGTCCCTTCAGCAACGACTACTGCACCAGCAGCTCCGGCAGCTATAGCACCTGCGCCACAAACTGTAGCACCAAGGACCTTGTCTTCCACGCTGCCCCTGCAGAGGTGACAGGTCACCAAACACTTCCTGCAGTTGTGTGGATAAATACCATTTCCAGTATCATTTAGATCTTCATGAGATATAATCTCTTCCATCTCTTCCTTACGCCATTCCTTATTTTCAGATTCCTGTAATTCAAATTTATTGTAGAGTTTTTTATCTACATGAAGTGCTGCTATTGAGGTGGCTAGCTTTTTAATTCCTTCTTTCAAATTTTTTTTGCTTGTGTCAAAAAGTTTTTTCTCCCTGCGAACCCTATTGCTAACAGGCGGCGCACGGCTCAGATGGCTGAAGAAAGCATCGTACTGCTTCCTCATTTCTTTCCACCTTAAGGAGGCAATAGCAGCCTGGTTGTTCTCTGAGGTGTTAGTCGTCTTTTGGGGAGTGTAGATGATACCATTATCAAAGCGAAACATTCTTTTGAAGGCAATTCCTGCATTCCTCACTACGGCATCAACTGATGGCTCATCCACGCCATAAGTTGCAAGAAGACACGTGATCTCTGGCACACTGGCTCCTAGCAATGACATGATTTCCCCCAGCACAGCTTTCTGATCCGTAAACTCTCTGTTTACATTTGCCTTGGCAACAAGACCAACACAGTGAAGTTCATCAACACCAATATCTTCTGACATTAGGAACCTTTCCAAGCGAGACTTTACGTGTTCCTGGCGTTGTGCCCCCCGCGTGTCTGCCAGGCCGGGGGTGTCGATGAGCACAACGTTGTACTCGTGCCTCATGCCTTCCTTGTAGTGAATGGTGTACACATTGATGGTGTCTGTCTGGCTCTCCGTCTTCCGGCGACCATCTTCTATCTCTTCTTTGACCTTCAAACGAAAAGAATCGGCGAACTCCACTCCGAAGAGGTGGTTGAGTACAGCGTTGATGAAGGTGGTCTTTCCTGCACCTGTCTCTCCCAGCAGCATCACACACCTGTTGGGGGGTGCCAAGGCATTGTTAGTTACCCTGCCAAAAATAGCCCAAAATAGCCCAGCCAGAATATAACTTGAACCTGTGTCAGGCAAGAACTACCAAACTGTTGGTGTGATAAGGCAGAGCGTACAGCACAGCTAGGCCGTCTACGGAATGCAGAGATCTTGCCTCCATGGCCTTCCATGGCCCTCCTCACTTCACTGTCTTGGTAAAAATCATTGATCATATTCTTATTGAAAAGAAAAAAGAATTCAGTACTTCCCAAGTCTTCAACAGAGATATCGTGTCGTTATTTTCTGTTAATTTTAATTTATTTTGTCCTTGGACTGGTGGCTCTGGGTACTAACCTAGAATGACTGGTTATTCGGAAAATCCGGCCCTGGACTGTGACACTGCAGCAAGAGTTCAATATGTAATGTTTTTGCTTCATCAGAATGTGATTTTCTTTGTAACAGTGGCAAGAAGAAAAAACTGAAAGTATGGACGAGCTACTCCTAGCCAGGCATCCCACAAGGGAGAGGGTTGTGGCCCAGCAGCTCTGACCTGGTGGGACGGCCATTTGGGCGGCCAATGTGCACCACCCGGGCGCCTGTCTCTGCATTCTGCCGCGTCTCTTGAGGCTGAACGTAGTAAATATCGAGGCCATCTTCCCGCCGGGCAAAGGCAGATCGTCCCTCCAGCAGCTGTTTCACCTTAGAAGTCTCCATGTGTGGACTCTGTTGATGGAAAACATTAGGGTTGGGGGCATTTGTCTGATCCTATGTGTGTGTGTGTGTGTGTGTAATTCACCTCTTGGTCTGCTGCGGGTCTCTCTCGAGACAGCCAGCCGTTCCCCTACGGAAGAGCACAGAGCTCGTAGTACCGATCTTTGGGTAAGACTGAGACCACTCACTCACAACACACCGCGACAACGAGGTCACAACTCCTTGCCTGACGTCGCGTACCTACTCACTGCTGGGTGAACAGGGGCAACACGTGAAAGAAGATAAACCCAACTTATCTTCACCCGGCCGGGGAATTGAACCCCGGTCCTTCTGGTTGTGAGCCAGACGCTCTACCCCTGAGCTACCGGGCCGTGTGTATGTGTGTGTGTGTATGTGTGTGTTTGTGTGTGTGTGAGAGAGAGAGAGAGAATAACATTATTACAGTAAATACCCTATACTCCGAACACGGATCATCCCAAAATACCAATTGTCCGAATTTCAAAAAATGGCTGACAAGAATTCCAAATGCTCCTAGTAGCGCCGAGCAGCGAGGACTAGGAACTCAGGAGATTTTAATTTAGTCTCGGCGTTAACACCCGAATATTCAGTTCATTTGCGGACTGCATAGTGTCGTACATCGCCGAAAAGATGACTCCCACGGCTTCTACAAGTGCCAATCCTCAGGCGATGGTCGAGGACAAGTGAAAAAGATAAAGTGAGTTGAACATTACGTTTAAAATGAATTTTGCACACTAATCATATTTGGTAAGTTGCTACAAATGAGTTAAAAGTGAATATATTAAGTGAAAACCCAATACCCTGCCGGCCTCGACTCGACTCCATGATTGTCAGAGGGGTTCGCCTTTGTCGGCAACCTGGCAGCTACTCTCAAGACGAGTCTCAGCGGTCATTTTTTTAAAATGGCGCCATGTTTACGACAACCACGACTTTACTGACCGATTAGCCGACAGTCGCAGACGGTCTTGACGACAGTCTTGCAGACTGTCTGTGAACTGGTTGGCCGACCAGATGGCCAGCAGTTGCCAAGGACTTGGCCGACTGTCTTAGCGACTGTCTTGGCGGCAGCCTTGCCGACTGTCATCGAATTCTACCCAGGAATTTCAAAGGATAATTTGGCCGTAAACATCTTAATAGCACTCTCCATGGGTTCCGGGGTATATGGGCTACAATACTTAGGCCGAGACTTTCCGCTGTATCTAGGGTTGCCACCCATTCCTTAAAATACGGAATCGTTCTGTATTCGAGAGTGAAATGTAGCATTCCCTATTGAACCAATGCGGAATTCCATTTGTTCAGTATTTGGCGTCATGAGTGGTCAAGCAGATAAAATTCAGTATCTTAAAATTGTAGTGAGCGCATTTTTCGGTTAGTCACAAGACCAGTCCGTAAAATTTGTCAAGGTTCTCCTAAAATATTTGTAACAAACTCGACGCAGCGTCTCTCCCTTTTCCTCCTGGCCTTACCAACAGCGGGCAGCGGCTGGCAGTCATGGCAGCTCGAGAAATTTGAAGAGTTGCCACCTTAAAGTATGGATCCGTTCCGTATTGGAGAGTGATCGAGATGTTGCATTATTCCACATTTTTTCTAATTTTAGGGTGACGACCCTAATTGTGTCAATCACCCCAAGAGGGAGGCAGCAGGAGTGCGTGCGTGCTGTGCTGGCACCCAAATTTGTGCCAGTGAAACGTAACCATGCCCAGAAGTTGTTGTTGTGCTTGTGATTGCAAAATGAAATTACAAATCTTATGATGGCGGCAGCGTTTGCCAATATTTCTGAGCCGCCAGTCGTCACGAATTAACGTCCTTCATTGTGCTAGAAATACACTGCCGAATTTTGGTTCACGAATGTGCACGAATATGCAAGTCATCCTGTGTCGTGTACAAGTTCGGCATCTTTCTTGCCTGTTCTCGGCCTTTCGGGGACACGTCTGGGTCCACCGCGCGACTTTTGACAGTATGTCACTACCGCCACGAGAGTTTCATGTTGCATGAAAAATTCGCGGTCCTTCGCCGAATGTGCACGAATACATTTTTTTTTCTTTTTACATATGGCGCTCCGGTAGGCTTATACTACCTGATGATCGGCCCGAGCCCATTATGGCGCAGGCAATTGTTTATGGTGGCGCCATTATTATTGGCTCATGCTGCCCCTCCCGGATCTCATTCTTGATTTCACTTGCGCTGTACAGCTTCTTCTAGAGTCCGGGTTGATGGGTGGTCTTCAGGACAACATGTGGTAGTCTTAGGCCACTCGGCGGTGACTGAAAAATCCGAGGTGGTTAGCGGCGAATTCGAACTAACATCATGGACAACTCGCCGTATGCGAGGCCGGCACGCTAATTACTCAGACACCGCCTCCCAGAATTGTCGCTGAAATGTCGTCGATATATCCCTGACAATTCGGCTTCCAATTCGCGGTGATTGGCGAATTGTCGCCGAAATTTGACCGTTGAAATTTGAATTTTGCTGGCGAATTTGTCGCCGACATGTCGCCGACTATTCGTGTTTGTCGCCGAATATTTTGGGACATGTCCTCAATATGTCCCTGAAAGGCCAAGACTATTGGGGAACATGTCGCCGAATATTCGCCGAATAGTCGACGAATTATTCAGGACACGATAACCGGGTGACGGGGAGCAAGTAATTTTTTATTATTATACCCACGCCAGCCGACACGATGATTCAGTTCTGCACCCGCCGCCACGCTCGGGCATCACACGTTGCACCATTGGCATCAACGGAAGCGTAGAATCCGTAGATGAATTTGTAATTGTAGTCAACCACACCGAGCAGGACCAAGGAAAAAAACTTATAATTCAAGTACAAGGATCCGGTGTTAGGTGGTCGTGTGATCCGGATGTGTTTCCGGTCGATGGCTCCGACAGGGTGCTCCAATTCCCGCATCTCCGAGAAGCAACTTGCTGTGTGTCCCCCCAGTCCTCTGGTGTCGCGGGGCTTGCGAAGTTGCGATGACCTCGTCCATGTACTCGTATGTATGTATATATATATATATATATATATATATATATATATATATATATATATATATATATATATATATATATATATATATATATATATATTTTACGTGTGCGTCTATAGCGCCGGTAGGCTTTTCTTGAGGGGCCTAGATGGTAGTCGGCCCCAGCCCGTCATGGCGCAGGAACGTGTTTAAAGTGGCGCCTTCTTCTATCTATCTATCTATCTATCTGTCTATATCTACATCTACATCTCTATCTATATATATATCTATCTATCAATCTATCTATCTATATCTACATCTACATCTCTATCTATCTATCTATCTATCAATCTATCTATCTATATCTACATCTACATCTCTATCTATCTATCTATCTATCCATATATATATATATATATATATATATATATATATATATATATATATATATATATATATATATATATATATATATATATATATACAGTAAAACCCCGATTATCCGAAAGCGGATTGTCCGAAAAACCGGATTATCCGAAATTGATCTGGATAATGCAATTAAATTTTTTTTTCTATACTAAAACGTTATAAAACATCAAAAATAAATAAAAGTAACTACATATGTACTATATTAACACATTTAAAATTGATAAGAACAGTTAAAATGAATATGCTTTCTAATACGTATTGCCGAAATAGCTTGTAACGAATAGATCAATGTATTAGACAAAAAACATTAAACAAACTCTCAACAACACCACGTCCGCACCTTCGCCCCAGCAAGGACGTAGGTGCGGCGAACGAACAAACTACTGCACGACTACTCTCACACCGTACTCTCAAGACAACGACACAAACACGACTCCCCTCTCCACTCCATGCCATGCATCAAGGTCACACTTGCAAGCTTGCACAACCATTCACAATCGCACTCTGCAACATTCACAATTCAGATCTGCAACTCTCACAAGTATCAACATACACTGGTCCAGACAAGGAGACACACAGACAAACATACAATAAAACATTTACATCACATGTTTTAAGCGTACTACTTTGTTTAACGTAGCGTGTGTTTGTTTGGTTTCATTGTTTACATCGTCAGTCGGCGGCAGTCGCGTCACACACTTCACACTGGGCAGTCGCATCGCGTTCTACCTGTGCTTCGACCTCACTTCTTTCTACATCACCATGCCGAAAGAAACCGGGAAAAGGAAGAAAGTCGTCCTTACCATACAGCAGAACACAATGCCGACGATCAAAATGGCGGCCATAAATCCGGATTATCCGAAAAATCGGCTTATCCGAAAGAGGCTTCCCCCCTTCCATTTCGGATAATCGGGGTTTTACTGTATATATATATATATATATATATATATATATATATATATATATATATATATATATATATATATATATATATATATACACACACACACACATACACACACACACACACACATACACACACGCACACACACCACTGGTAAACAGGTAGCCTACTGTATGTACAAAGCGTTGCTCCCGCCTCAGAGGGTGGACTTGCGGCGCCTTAAGCAGATACGACGCCGTAACTTCGTTTCAGAATCCGCCCCCAGCTGCCCCGTGCACTCTTGCTTTTGCTTTTAAGATTTACCACTGAAAAGGGGACAGGGCCTTTGCACAAAGGCGGCCCTGTAAGAGTGGACGAGCGATGCAAACTCGGGGCGGTTGTTGGGAAGCCTCCGACTCACTCGGTGCTTTAATAACTGGCCACGCTGGGCAGAGTTGCCAGGTGTGTCTCTTTGTGAAGAAACGGCGATGGTGGTGCCCATGCATGTGTGTCGAATGTTTTAGATATATTGTAAATATGAAATGGAAGTACTTGGATACAAAATAATAAATAGTTAAACTTTAATATAATAATACTTAAAATACATTTGTGTTATGCACGTCTATTTCATGTGGTGATGAATAATTTTCTTTGTAAACTGAAGGGTGGCAGCAACCCATACCACCACACGTATACCCAACCAAAAGTTGTTTACATCAGGCGCGGGATTGTTTAATCAAACCTGATAGAACAGGGAGACTGGGGGTAAATATTTATTCTTCTGGTGCAGGGAACATCCAGGGATCATGTGACCTATTTCAGTTCCCGACATGGCAGCCTCCCATACCAAAATTATATTGTGAACTAGGGATGGCACTCGTTCCTTAAAATGCGGATTCCTTCCGTGTTGTAGAGTGAGATGCTGCGATCCGTTTTGAACCGATACGGAACGCCTATTGTTCCATATTTAGCTATCTGAATGGTCAAGCAGATAAGACTCAGTATCTTAATTAAATTTGTAGTGAGCGTATTTTTCGGTCAGTCACAAAACCAGTCCTTTAGCGTATGCATTTGTTAAGGGGGGCGGGTTGTTATATGGGCTAATCCCATGTTAAAATGTGTATGCTCTTGTTGCTTAATTCTCCTCCTTTATTTTATGACCATTTTTTTTCATTCAAAAAGCATTTTAATCAGAAAGGATAGGAGAATAAAGTTTACCCTTTTATTATTTGTATAAAATAGCAAAAATATTTTTTATCGATCGATGAATAAAAAATCAGCATAAAAATATTCATCAAAATTCAAAATCAACTTCAAACAAAATGTACTAGAGTAGGAATACTTCCTTTTGCATAGTTTTACAAAACTGGAATAGAAAAAAGTAGTGTAATACGAAGTTTATAGGATGAGAAAAAAAAAAAACATTTCAAGAAAGCAACCGATGAAAGTTGGTTTGTCGGTAAATTTGACGTGTTGAACCTAGAGACTTGCATTTCGCAGGCTACATACTGCAATATGATATAGAGAGTAAGTAGACAAAGTTTCTCTTACTCACCATCACTGGTTGTGTATATGTTACAGGGAAAGTGTGAAAGCAGTCATTTCATGAAATCCCTAGTGAATTTGTGAAATGGATTTTTCATTTTGCTAAGTTATGGAACCTAACGTAACCTATCCTACCCTAAACTACCCTAACCTAACCTAGCCTACCCTACCCTAAAATAACACTAACTATAACATAACCTTACTTACAAAATTATTCAATGTTATGTTATTTTAATAATGTTATGTTATGATAAGTAAGGTTAGGTTAGTCTGGGTAGGTTAAGGTAGTTTAGGTTAGGTTAGGTTAGTTTAGAGTAGAGTAGGTAGGTTAGGTTAGTTTAGGGTAGGGTAGGGTAGGATAGGTTACGTTAGGTTCCATAACATAGCAAAATGAAAAATCCATTTCACAAATTCACTAGGGATTTCATGAAATGACTGATTTCACACTTTCCCTGTAACATATATAGGCCTTTACCGGTACTTGACCCCACCACACAGAACAAGATCTCAGCTTCTTCATGATTTTTTTCAGCATATTTCTGATAAAAAACAGGGTTTCATTTCGCAAAATGAATGACCTTCAATATAAAAAAAGGCATCTGATATGTAGTTATACATTTTTTTTCTCGTATTTACAGATAAATTATCGAATATCATATGTCCACTTCTAAAAATTCAAGAAAATATCAATTAGCTGAATGGCTCCGTTTTCTTTATAGTTAGTGAGAGAGAACACACAAAAAAATATAATAATAATTTCAGTTCATGTAAAAAAATATTTCAGCGTAAAATATCGCCCAATAGCGTCTTTGCATAATGAAATACATTAACTTATAAATTTTTCATTACCGTTTTTACTTAAAAATAAAGAAAGGGAAAAAAAATCGTCGACCAATTACAACCCCCTAAAGCGTCGTCCTGAAATACATATCAAGTACGCGACGTAACCTCCCTCCCCCCTTCCTCCTGCCTCCACCTCCAGCGGGCAGCTGCTGTCAAGCTTGAGAAATTTTGGGGTTGCCACCCGTTCCTCAAGCTACGGATTCGTTCCGTGTAGGGTCTTGTATGTAGTGAGCTCGACCTGTCACCTGGTTGAAACTCTGCCAGATCGAAACCTGTGGACCTCTGGAGTTCAGCGAAGCTAAAGTTACATTTTTATGTACCAAACTACTAATATATATATATATATATATATATATATATATATATATATATATATATATATATATATATATATATATATCTTTCAGCTTCATGTGATGGAAGACACTTCTGGTGCAGTACTGAGCCCGGAGAAGTCATCCCTAGATGAGTCGGTGCGGGAGTTAGTTCGCCGTGGCTTCCTTAGTGACCCGGAAGAGATGCTGTACAGATATGGAGAGCTGGATGACTTCTGGAAGGTGAGTGATGTGAGTATGGGTATAGTAGTACCTTTAGATAAAAATAGAGGAGAGTGGAGGGCATGGTGAGCTTCGTTCAAACGCAGCACCCGCAGATGATTAGTCCCTGGTGCCACTGTTGCCATGTGAGTATGAAATGTTTTGACGCCATGATAAAGTCTAAAATTTTCGGGCGGTTTTTCTCTTTCTTTATCCTGTGAGACAAATTTCTCTCCTTAATTATATATAAGGGGGTACGGGACACCTCAGGTCATCTAACTAAACTATCGGATATTGCGATGAAACTAAGTTGGCATCTATGTTGCCTACATTTTGTGCGAGTCAGAACAATGTATGTATACTTATATGTATACTTATACGTATATATGTGCGTATACGAGTAGCGACACTCAAAATTACACAGCACCATTGATACATAACCAATCACTTTAATTTTTTGGCTGTGAATAGTCTTTAGGTATGCCTAGAGCCCTATGGAAAATGTTCTGAAAGTTTCCCATATAGAAAGGCATAATGGTATTTATTTTATTATGTTCGTTGAACATCGCGTAAAATCGTGTTTTTTTGTCACTCTTTCCTCTTAATACTCCTATCTCCTTTACCCTATCAGCAATATCTAATCATAGGTCCCTAGCTACTTGTACAATCAACATTCCCTGCACTTTTCACGTAAATATGATTGATTTTAGATTTTCTGCGATTAAAAAAGACAAAATTTAACCTTTAACTCGGTCCATTTAAACCCGCGCCAGACATTTAAAATTTGCACTACGAGGAAAACATTGCTCGGGGATTATTTTTAGATGGTATAAGAACGTTTTTAATCCAGTTTTACAAGATGCTATATTTTGACCAAAACATCCCCCCCAGGTGTCGCGTACCCCCTTAATTAACAAAAAGTTTGATTTCGCTATTAAACCGTGGTGGACTTTAATGAGTGTTTCGTCGCTTCTCGGAAAACGTGGCACATGTGTTCTACTGAGTGAGTAATTGATTTTTTTAAGTGAAGCCAGTCTTCCTTTATGTTGCAATCATCTAATGGTTTTATTTCTGTTTGTTTTTGTCGGATTTCTACGAGATTTGCTCTTTTGAAATCAGGCACCATTGTTTTATTTTCAGTCACTGTTGTTTGAGTTCTAGTGTCGATCGCAAGAACCGAAATGTTCTCCTTCCATGACATTACAGACTAGATTATCTTGTGTTGCTATAACAAGGTCTAAACTCGAGTTTGTTATTGTGTCGAGTTGGTTCAGTAACCACTTGACTTATGTAGTTATTCTCTAAAAATTAAATCATTCTATGTGACTCGCTTTCTGTACCCGACAATGTCGCCCATGCAGTTAATATGAGGGAGATTAAAATCTCCTAATATCAGTGAGTCACTAGCTGTTATTAATTAAGGGACTGCCATAAAACGCCGTACATTTCAGCAGCACCTTCGAGAGATTGACCCGGAGACCGTTAAGTGACGGATATATTTGCATTATTTTTTTACAGTATTTACACACACGCTCAAATGTTCAACATTACCGGCTCTAGGTTGAAAATAGGTTTTTTTTTCATACATATAAAGAGCGACACCACCGCCTCTGAGGTTGACACGATCTTTGTGACACCACCGCCTCTGAGGTTGACAGGATCTTTGTGACACCACCGCCTCTGAGGTTGACAGGATCTTTGTGACACCACCGCCTCTGAGGTTGACAGGATCTTTGTGACACCACCGCCTCTGAGGTTGACAGGATCTTTGTGACACCACCGCCTCTGAGGTTGACAGGATCTGTTGACCACCGCCCTCACCGCTTGACAGGATAGACCTTGTGACACCACCGCCTCTGAGGTTGACAGGATCTTTGTGACACCACCGCCTCTGAGGTTGACACGATCTTTGTGACACCACCGCCTCTGAGGTTGACACGATCTTTGTGACACCACCGCCTCTGAGGTTGACACGATCTTTGTGACACCACCGCCTCTGAGGTTGACACGATCTTTGTGACACCACCGCCTCTGAGGTTGACACGATCTTTGTTGAAGAGTCTGTAGCCATCTCTGTTGTGTTCTGAACTTAAATCAATATTTGTGGTGTCAGTAAATGTTTCGGTTATAACAATAACGTCAAAAGTTTCTGTTGTAACAAAATTTCTCAATTCTTCAAAATTGTTTCTCAGGCTACGCGCATTGAAACTAAGGAATTTTAGATTATTTTGAGGTTTAGTATATAAGAACGTAAGGAGTCTGCAAGAGGCCGGTTGCCCTATACAAGGCAGCTCCCGTAATCCTAACGCCACCTTACCTCCCTCTCCATGAATTTAGAGGCTAGTAATGGAAGTGGTGTTACTTGCGGTTTTACGATTTGGTGTCAAGTGTGTTGCAGGACATTCATTTACACGGGCAGGGTGGAGAGACGCGGCCGAGGGCAGTTTTTTTGTCGAGAAGTCATGCACTGCATCGCTTATTAGCCTTCCAAATCTGGCTGTTTCGACAAGGAACAGGTGCAGACCTTCCCTTATTAGGAACGGTCCACTCTGGCCGTAGAAATTGCCCGTGCAGGCGCTGAAGAATCCCACGTTAAGCTCCCTGCAAAGAGTCCGCAGGCGGGTGTTAAGACTGAAGGCCATGATGAAAAAGTTGCTCGCCGCTGACATCTTTGGAAGAATTCCTGAAATTATAATATTTGGTCATTTAGGGCCGCGTTCACAGTCGTTTTGTTTGTTTTGATCGTTACCAATGGCGGCGATCGATGCTATAGTTTTCCACGTGAAACTGGCCTATGGGGTAGTGGCGGCTGCAGAGGAAGCGAGAGGTGTTGAGAGTGTGTGGCAAGGTGCGGGGCTAGGCTAACCCCGCAGCCGCCACTACCCCATCGGACAGTTTTACGTGGAAATTCTAAAGCAGCGATCGTCGCCATTGGTAACGATCAGAACAAACAAAACGACTGTGAAAGCGGCCCTTATAGTCTTGCACAGTGGCGTAATAGACTGACTGGAGGCCCTGGACAAACTTTTGTTCGTGAAGTTTTGCCGGAGGCGGCCGGTAAGCGCAGCAGCGCCATGGCCCGCGGGCTGGTAGTCGCAGTAAAAAAAAAAAAAAAAAAAAAAAAATCAATAGCAAAGCAGTCTCGTGGAAAACTGTTCAAACCTGTGTATGTGCATAGTTCTTTGGTAGTTAGTTTATTATTACTATTATTATTATCGTTATAGCAAATTGTATTAATATTATTTCAGCCAGTTATGTTAAAATTAGCATTGGTAACCTATTATATTATTATAATTACTATATCCTATTATATCATTAATATATCCTAATGTTATATTTTATATAGGTAGCCTATTATATTAATATTATTTTAGCTTATCATATTAACATTATTATTATAGCCTATTATAATATTATTACTGTGTTCAGATAGCTGGGAGCTATACCTTTTCGGGAAGAAGTAATGAAGAAAACCGGCAATAGTAACTATTAATTATGTTATTTTTACTTGTCAACAATGTAACATTCATGCAATAAATGATCAAAATCGATTACGTCAGTCAGTCATGTAAACGGAGAAACATACTTACCGGCACAGCACCTCATAGGTGGCACCTGGTGGCGTAACTGTTGGCGTCGTGCATCACAACGCCAGCTGATCAGTTTCCCTCATGGATCACGGTCACATAATATATTTATCGTGCGTATTCAAGTTTTCAAGTCACAGATCCGCAGAGGGCCAGATTTGGGCGGTATAGTATGCGGGGGTTGTGCGGGGACTCAGGAGGTTAGGAAGGGATTAGGATTTGGGTTAGGACTTAGGATTAGGGTGAGGATTGGGTACAATCTCCATATCTTTTAAACATGCAGCCCTTGCATTATACGGTTATACCACAACACAAATCCAACAAGTCCATTATAATCAGTATTCAGCACAAAAGTTGTTAGAATAGCAGGATCCTGCCACGCATCATGCCACTCAACACACCACTGAAAAACTCATCGCACTTTGTATGTGGCAATGACCGGGGTTTTGTCACTTCTGACCGACAATGATCACTCGTCATTATACAGCATGCTGAATGCTGATACAACACAACACAATGTTCTTGCTCGCATCCACTATTATATCAGTCAGTCGGATTCTTACCCATCACCACATAAGTTATTAAAATACAGAACCCACCATGAACCATGCCATGCACCGAGCGGCCATCAGCCAGCCGTGTTTCTCATTTCAAAGATCAAGTCAACATTGCAAAACTCATCACAAATCATGTCTGTGGCAACGACCGGGTTTTATCACTGTCTGACAATGATCAGTGGCTATTACAGGACATGCTGATATACACAACACAACTTTGTCACTGATATTTCACTCTGAAAACCTCGAAAAATACAGATCCCACACAGTGACGGTACCATTCACACACGCGGGCGAGGGGAACAGCTGGTAATGAGTTCTGATTCCAGTGTTGTTTGTTGCAGTGGACACATTGTATTTTAGCTAAAATGAAAATATTACGAAGGGAAAAGCAGTAAATGTAGGGAAAGTAAAAAGATATTTTCTCATTACTTTTGTTGGTTTTATTTCTTTTACTAATTTATTTGTTTTTTTAATCATTACCTCATCGGGGGCCCCCTGAATACCCAGGCCCTGTACTATGGGTGGTACGCCACTGGTCTTGTACTGATGGATAAGTTGCAGTACATATCCAGCAGTTCCAACGAGTGGGTCTTGCAGACGTCGTTAGTATTTGCGTGGAGAACAAAAAGAGAGTCATTAGAAGCGTCAATGTACATAGGAGTACAAAGGAGTACAAAGGAAAAGCAAACAGCAACAGACCTCTTGGTCCTAACTAGGCTGTGTGTTGTTGCTGCCATCTACTCTAATCTACGAGTCAGAGACACAGGACAGCAAAGGTGAAGGCTCCTCCCCTCCCACCAGTCCCTCCAGCCGAAGTTGGCATGAAAAGGAAGAATACCATGTAGTATAGAAAAACTACAATGGAATTTTATATGGACAAAAGGCAGGTCATACACGACAACTAAGCTAACACTACTTTCTGTTAGACCGGAGCAAAATAGCGGATGTTCGGGTTAGATTTTAAATATTTGTCTAGTCGGTTTTTGAACGTGCAAATAGTTTCGCTTCCGACGACGTTTTGAGGCAGACCAATCCATATATTATTGATGACACGGTTGAAGAGGAAGTGTTTTGATTCATATGAGTTGAAACGCTTCCTCGTTAATTTTCTATCATTTGTTTCTTGTTATATTTGATTGAGAGACTGTAAAATAATCATGAACATTAACGTTATCGAATCCCTTGAAAATTTTAAACACTTCTTTAAGGTCACCTCTTAGCCTGCGCTTTGATAGGCTGAATAAGTTAAGTTCTTTAAGTCTCTTCATACGGTTTGTTTCGTAGGCTAGGGATCATTTTAGTAGCTCGACCCTGCACCCTCTCGAGTTTATCTACATCTTATCTGTAATAGGGAGACCAAAACTAAACGCAATACTCAAGATGTGGGCGAACTAACGAATTGTAGCAAGTGTCAATATTACTTTTTTTCTGATTTGTGTTCAAATGTACGACCAATAAATCCGATCAGTTTGTTGGCAGTTTTTACTACTTCTGTGCAATGTTGACTCAGTTTAAGATCGTTCGAAATTATTACTCCAAGATCTTTTTCTTTGCTGGCTTCAGAAAGTCGCACTCCGTTAATTTGATAATGAATACGATCGTTGTTGATTCCGATATGCATAACCTTGCACTTTTCAATATTGAAATTCATTTGCCATGTTCGTGCCAACTACTTAAACGTTCGAGATCAGCTTGGAAGTGTTCTTTATCCGTTGTCGTAGTGACTCTGCTGGTTATTTTTGTGTCGTCTGCAAATTTCGATATTTTATACGATAGCCCCTCGTCAATGTTATTTACGTACACTAAAAACAGAACAGGTCCCAACACCGACCCCTGTGGAACACCGCTTTTGACATCTCGCCAGTCAGATGATATACCATTCATAACAACTCTCTCTTTACGGTCGGTAAGCCAGTTAGCAGGGGGGGCGAGGGCGAAGCCCCCGTTAGAGGTTAGGTTATGTAAAGTTCGGTTAGAGTAAATTAAATATGCTCCCCGCCAAAAAAAAAAAAAAAAAAGAACGATTTTACGGCGCATCATAGATGTGGGGAGCGGGGTTCAGGGGGGGCACAGCTCCCCCAGGGTAGCAGGGGGTCGAGGTTAGGTTATGTGAAGTTCGGTTACAGTAAATTAAATTTGCTCCCCACCAAAAAAAAAAAAAAAAAAAAGATTTTACGGCACATCATACATGTGGGGGGAGGGGGGCACAGCCCCACCTGGTTAGCAGGGCCCCCGTTAGGTTATGTAACGTTCGATTAGAGTACGTAGTTTTAATATGCTCCCCACCTAAAAGAACCGATTTCCCCCATTTTCTCTACTAGTACTTAACATTTGAAGTACTTGAGCCTTCATATTATGGTTGAGGGACATGTATTTCGTTCCTTAACTATAATATGGAGGCGTATTGTCGTATTTTGGTGGCGCGCAGTCAATCTCCACAATTACCATCACTTACTGGCAACACGAACCCGTGTAGCAGATTCGAAATGCGGCTAGTCAGGATTCACGTTTTCGAATAGCTCGGGCAGGAGGTTCGAGAGCGCTGGAAGAACCCACAGTACTCTCGAGGGCGCGACGTTGGACGGATCACGGGCAGCTAATGGTTTTGCTTGTGTCGGTGATAAACAATGAAGATACACCGTGGAACCTTACGATGAGGTGGCAACCTACTAGAACCGGTGGTAGCTGGAGGGCATGAGTGTGGTATAGGCGGTACGTGTGGACGCAGATGGTCGAGGGCAAAGTCTTTGGTCGAGGGCCCCACGCCAGACCGGTGAGGTGAGCATCGTTTGGTGGGTTCACAACTTAACGTTCACTAATTACTACGCTTCTCTGATTTTTCTCTCCCAAAACAAGCTTGCATGTGCTCCAGTGGGAATGCGTGGTTTCTGTATGGGGAACACTAAATTCGTCGCAAACACCTTATTTAGTGGTCGTGGGAGGGTGGACAGGGGAGCCGGGTGGCATATTTCTGGACTGTACCACAGTACTGCGCGCTGCAGTGAGAACGGATGGAAGACACCGTTTGAGGAGAGACTTAACTAGACCTCGCCGACGCTCACCTTAACCTCTCTCTCTCTCTCTCTCTCTCTCTCTCTCTCTCTCTCTCTCTCTCTCTCTCTCTCTCTCTCTCTCTCTCTCTCTCTCTCTCTCTCTCTCTCTCTCTCTCTCTCTCTCTCTCTCTCTCTCTCTCTCTCTCTCTCTCTCTCTCTCTCTGTGTTTGTGTGTGTGTGTGTGTGTGTGTGTGTGTGTGTGTGTGTTTTCTTATATCTTCTGTGTGTGTGTGTGTGTGTGTGTGTGTGTGTGTGTGTGTGTGTGTGTGTGTGTGTGTGTGTGTGTTTTCTTATCGCTTCTGTGTGTGTGTGTGTGTGTGTGTGTGTGTGTGTGTATTTTTTCCTCTCTCTCTCACACACACACACACACACACACACACACACACACACACACACACACACATGTGCATAATGAGAGAGAGAGAGAGAGAGAGAGAGAGAGAGAGAGAGAGAGAGAGAGAGAGAGAGAGAGAGAGAGAGAGAGAGGTAAGGTGAGCGTCGGCGAGGTCTAGTTAAGTCTCTCCTCAAACGGTGTCTTCCATCCGTGAGGCAAGTGTAATTTTCAGGGTCGTTTTAAAAGACATTTCGCCGCCCAAGAACACACATTTGACAAGACAGCATTTCCAGGGCTATTTTTATGACCCTGGTGGTAGTGTGACCCTTCCTCTGTACCGTGAACCTGAAGAAACACTCATTAGAATCCGACTGACCCTCTCTTTGACCTTTAGAAATAGCTGATGTAAGAAGCGCATGTCTTATAATACCAGCATTTTAGTGGTGGTGTGCTGTGGTGACAAGTGAGTGTGTATTTGTTTTCTGAATGAGTCTATTGTACCGCAGTCTAAAATCTCTTGAGGGAGGTGCGTGGAAAGTATGAGTGCTTATAGGCATCGGTGTAACAGTGGTAGTGTGATATGTTTGGTATTTATGGATGTGTGTGTTACGTGTACGTTGACTGTTTGCGTTGTGTAAGTATGTGGATCAATGTCAAAATGAGTGTTTGTGATCTTGTACATAGGTGTCTGTTCTTACTCACAGAGGACTCCTAGAAGAGGCCATTGAGACTGTACATGTAGGGTCGTACTGTAAGACATTTCATCGTCCAAGAACACATATTTGACAAGGCATTTCCAGGAGTAGTTTTATGACCCTGGTGGTAGTTTGACCCTTCTTCTGTACCATGAACCTGAAGAAACACTCATTAGAATCCGACTGACCCCATCTTTGACCTTTAGAAATAGTTGATGTGCGAAGCAAAACTGTCTTATAATACCGACCACAGTGTAACTCCAGCTCTAGATTACTAAGGCTAGATTTTATGGTAGAGTGGTCATTGTGGTCGAGGCATTTATAATCTATGAGTTCAGCATAATCAAATTTCTGTTTTTTGGCTTTTCCACACCTAATCCAATTTTCATGCAAATTCTGCAACTTCTCTTGTGATTGTTTACCTAGTGATAGTAAAGAGGTTAGGGAGCTTTGAGCTTAGGGTGCCTCTTCTCAGTGTGTTTTTCCATTCTGTCGTACCGATTTTTGAAAGTATTGACACAAGGGCTGGATATAACTTCTTCAGGCAAGCTATTCCACTTATTCACTACCCTTGCATCAAAGAACTTCCCTCTCTTGAGTGTTCTGTGCCTAGGCTGACTCAACTTGAGGCTAAGCATTAACCATAAACTCTGGGAGGCTGTTCCAATTGTTCACTACTCTGTTGCAAAAGGTATATTTCCTTATGTTTAATCTTGGCCTTTGGTTATATATCCTCTTTCCATGCCCTCATGTCACTGATTCAACCTATTCCATGAATAACCCTTCACTCAAATTCACGGCGTACACGCCACTCATTTTAGACCGGTACAATAGACTCATTCAGAACACAAATATGCACTCACTTGTTGCCACATCCCAGCCAGCACACACACACGGGGCCCACATGGAATTTCCATGGGTATTGGTGGGCATGGGTAGGGGATGGGGAAATGCATGGTTTTCATATGGGACTCATGTGGGTTTCCCACAAAAGTAAATATTTTTCCACAATGCTATAACAGCTCAGGAAATTGTCTAAACGACCGAGAAAATTAACCTAGAGACAGTTATTAAAAAATGAACACGTGACTTGGCAGACAAATGATTCATGGGTACAACGTGGGACCGTTGTGGGTTTCCCACACATATATATTATTTCTTTCATTAATACTCCAACAATGAAATATGTTGTCAACACTATTGTAAAATCATCTTGGAGGCAATTCCTTTAAGATTTATATGTTGTCTGGCGGATGAATATGGGTGCAATATGGGACCCATGTGGGCTTCCCACAATGGTATATTATAACTGAAATGGGTGTACGAGTGCTTAATTGTTTTTGTAGGCAAGGGAAACAGGCAATTGGTGCAGACTGTAACCGAAGAGCCGCATCCTTTGATGTAAAATAAAAAAAATAAAAAGAACGTGCAGCAGAAGTGACCCTGGCCACTTATATAACTGTGTCCTCTGCAGGGCATTTGGCTACTGCCGTCATCTTGGCAGAACTTAGAAGCTCCATTGTGTAATGTTACACAATGCTGCATGGCTAACAAGTCAACCAACAGTGTCAGTAAATGTGGATGAAATGTGATGGTGACCTGCACTTGTGATGCAGGTCACCACTGGAGTCCTGCAGGGCTGTGTTCTATCTCCCATTCTCTTTCTACTCTTCATAATGATCTTTCCAAAACAAACCGTCCTCAATTAAGCAATGCCTCGGAGTCCCCGCCTGGGGGGGGGACCACAAATTCCCCCAGGGAGGACTCCCCTTCTGGCTGCCGACCCGAGAGGTGTCTTGATAACTCCTCGAACCTCTTTCTTCTCAATTTCTGCAACATTCGCGGTCTTCGCTCTAATTTTCATTCTGTGGAACATCATCTCTCCTCCTCTAAACCTCACCTTCTCTTCCTTACCGAAACACAGGTTTCTGAGGCTACTGACAGCAATCTCTACTCTGTTCCCTCCTACTATCTCTATCCTAAATTTCAATCCAAAGCTGGATGTTGCGCCTACGTGCGCAACGACATCACTTGCTCTCGTGCCCACGACCTTGACTCTTCTGAATTTTCCACCATCTGGTTAAGACTTCACTGTCATTCTATTACTAAATACATCTGTGCTGTTTATCTCTCACCTAACTCTACCAACTATGTAAAATTCTTTGACTATTTGAATTCTAAAGTGGAGCACATCTTGACCCTCTCCTTCGCTGAAATCTCCATCCTAGGAGATTTCAATGTTCCCACCAGCTTTGGCTTTCATCCTCTTTCACTGACCATCCTGGTGAACAAGCCTACAACTTTGCTATCCTCAACGACCTAGAGCAGTTGGTCCAGCACCCTACACGTATTCCTGACCGTCTTGGAGATCGGCCCAACATTCTAGACCTCTTCCTTACCTCAAACCCTTCTGCTTATTCTGTCAAACTGTTCTCTCCGTTGGGCTCCTCCGATCACAATCTTATTTCTGCATCCTGTCCTATCGCTCCTGTACATCCTCTGGACCCACCGAAGAGGCGATGCTTCTGGCATTTGCTTCAGCTCGGTGGGACGACCTGAGGATGTACTTTCCATTCCGTGGAATGATTATTGCTTCAGGATAGAGACCCCTCTGTGTGTGCTCAGCGCATCACAGAGGTGATTGTCTCTGGAATGGAGGCATACATTCTCGTTCTTTCTCTACTCCTCACGCTAAAAAGCCTTGGTTTAATCACACTTGTTCTCGTGCTGTCAATGATAGAGGTAGCTCACAAAAGATACCAGAGCCTTCAAACTAATGCTAATTATGAACTTTACATTTCTGCCCGAAATCGTGCCAAATCTATTCTCCGACTAACCAAAAATTCTTTCATTAATAGAAAATGTCAAAACCTTGCTTTCTCTAACTCTTCCCGTGACTTCTGTCATCAAGCCAAAACATCTCCTCCAACTTCACTTCTTCATCTTTCCCTCCACTCCTCAGTCCTGACAGCAACACTGCCGTCTCATCTATCTCTAAGGCTGAACTCTTCTCTCAAACTTTTCTAAAACTCCACTCTGGACGATTCTGGGCATATTCCTCCTACTCATCCCCCTCTGACTCCTTTATGCCTGTTATAAAGATTCTTCAAAATGATGTTTTCTATGCCTCTCTGGCCTCAATCCTCAGAAGGCTTATGGACCTGATGGAGTGCCTCCTATTGTCCTTAAAAACTGTGCCTCCGTGCTGTCACCCTGCCTGGTCAAACTCTTTCGCCTCTGCCTGTCAACATCTACCTTTCCTTCTTGCTGGAAGTATGCCTTCACACAGCCTGTACCTAAGAAGGGTGACCGCTCCAATCCCTCAAACTACCGTCCTATTGCTTTACTTTCTTGTCTATCTAAAGCTTTTGAATCAATCCTTAACCGTAGATTCAAAAGCACCTTTCCACTTCTGACCTTCTATCTGATCGCCAGTATGGGTTCCGCAAGGGCGTTCTACTGGTGATCTCCTAGTCTTAACTGACTCTTGGTCATCCTCTCTTAGCCGTTTCGGTGAAACTTTTGCTATTGCGCTGGACATATCAAAAGCTTTTGATAGGGTCTGGCACAAATCTTTGCTTTCTAAACTACCCTCCTACGGTTTCTATCCTTCTCTCTGTACCTTTATCTCCAGTTTCCTTTCTGACCGTTCTATTTCTGCCGTGGTAGACGGTCACTGTTCTTCCTAAATCTATTAACAGTGGTGTCCCACAGGGTTCTGTCCTATCTCCCACTCTTTTCTGTTGTTCATTGATGATCTTCTTTCCAAAACGAACTGTCCTCTCCATTCCTACGCCGATGATTCCACTCTGCATTATTCAACTTCTTTTAATAGAGACCCACCCTTCAGGAACTTAACGACACAAGGCTGGAGGCTGCAGAACAGCCTCAGACCTTACTATTATTTCCGATTGGGGCAAGAAGAACCTGGTGTCCTTCAACGCCTCAAAACACAGTTTCTCCACCTATCCACTCGACACAATCTTCCAAACAACTATCCCTATTCTTTGACAACACCAGCTATCACCTTCCTCAACACTAAACATCCTCGGTCTATCCTTAACTCAAAATATCAACTGGAAACTTCATATCTCATCTCTTACTAAATCAGCTTCCTCGAGGCTGGGCGTTCTGTACCGTCTCCGCCAGTTCTTCTCCCCTGCACAGTTGCTGTCCATATACAGGGGCCTTGTCCGCCCTCGTATGGAGTATGCATCTCATGTGTGGGGGCTCCCTCACAGCTCTTCTGGACAGAGTGAAGGCAAAGGCTCTTCGTCTCATCAGCTCTCCTCCTCATACTGATAGTCTTCTACCTCTTAAATTCCGCCGCAATGTTGCCTCTCTTTCTATCTTCTATCGATATTTCCACGCTGACTGCTCTTCTGAACTTGCTAACTGCATGCCTCCCCCCCTCCCGCGGCCCCGCTGCACTCGACTTTCTACTCATGCTCATCCCTATACTGTCCAAACCCCTTATGCAAGAGTTAACCAGCATCTTCACTCTTTCATCCCTCACGCTGGTAAACTCTGGAACAATCTTCCTTCATCTGTATTTCCTCCTGCCTACGACTTGAACTCTTTCAAGAGGAGGGTATCAGGACACCTCTCCTCCCAAAACTGACTTATCTTTCGGCCACCTCTTTGGATTCTTTTTAGGAGCAGCGAGTAGCGGGCTTTTTTTTTTATTAATTTTTACTTTTTTGTGCCCTTGAGCTGTCTCCTTTGCTGTAAAAAAAAAAAAAAAAAAAAATCCACTCATATGCTGATGACTCTACTCTGCATTACTCAACATCTTTTGACAGAAGACACTCCTAACAGGAATTATAAGACTCTACGCTTGAAGCTGCAGGATACTTAACCTCAAATCTTGCTATCATTTCTGAATGGGGTAGGAGGAACTTGGTGTTCTTCAACGCCTTAAAAACTCAATTCCTCCACAGTGGCAGGGTAAGGGGTGTGGTAGGAAGTGCAGGAAGTCTGTGTAAACAAATAGCTGCCTACCCACAGTGGGATACTTGAAATGTCAATTCGTTACTTAACCAAGCATTACTAATATTATTGGCCTGGTCACAAATGCCAGGAGTTGTAAGTCACATTTGTCTTAACTCGAGGATTACCTTTACAGTTTATAGTAAGAATAGCTAATGAATAATGCTACTTATTTAATGTTACTTATATTTTAAGCTGCTTTATGCATGTATACATCATGTTTTCCTCAGGAATGTCCAGATTGTCTGAGAGAAGACCATGAATGTTTGGAGTGGGTCTGCAAAAATTACTATGGGCCAACTTTGTTCAATTTCAGGGAATTAAATTGATGTGCAAATCCACAGAGTGAACCCATGAATATGCGGGGACAAGTGTATGAAGAGAGAGAGAGAGCGACATTTTCTCTCATGAATTAACTAAGTAGCAGTGGTTATCACGTTTCTTAATGGTCCCTCTAAGCGAGAAAAATGAGAAAAAATCACCCTTCACACAAACCATTTCATAATATATATCAAAGCATTTGTGATCAGATTATGTATCATCTATCTTCGGGGGTTTAAATTATGGCACAAATTTGGCCCGTCGCTGCAACACGGTAAAGCCACAAATTTGGCCCGTCGATGCAACACGGTAAAGCCACAAATTTGGCCCGTCGATGCAACACGGTAAAGCCACAAATTTGGCCCGTCGATGCAACACGGTAAAGCCACAAATTTGGCCCGTCGATGCAACACGGTAAAGCCACAAATTTGGCCCGTCGCTGCAACACGGTAAAGCCACAAATTTGGCCCGTCGCTGCAACACGGTAAAGCCACAAATTTGGCCCGTCGATGCAACACGGTAAAGCCACAAATTTGGCCCGTCGATGCAACACGGTAAAGCCACAAATTTGGCCCGTCGCTGCTACTGGGTTAAAACAGCATGCATGACGCCGACGGTAGGTAGACGTGACCTGTACATGTCAAAGTAATGCGAAACTCATGGCGGTAATGTGCGAAAGTCGTGATGGTAAGAATTTACTAAGCGCTAAACTCGAGGATCGCGAAACTCGGATAGCGTGAAACTCGAGAGGGTACTGTAGTGTATACATCATTATATCCAACTCATTCAAGAGGAAGGTCAGGACACCTCTTCTCACGTAATTGACTGCTCTCTCGGCCACCTCTTCAGATTCTTTACAGGAGCAGCGAATAGCGGGCTTTTTATTGTTTTTTTTTTGTGCCCCTGTGCTGTCTCCTTTGCTGTAAAAAAAAAATAATTGCCTATCCTTTTATAAATGTATCTCACCAATGTATCTCACCATCTTTCTAGGAGAGATACGATGACAGGCGTGACGGGTGGCGGCAGATGGGTGACCTACCTCAATTTAGTCCCTTCAAGGTGCCCAGACTGGTCAGAGTGCAACATGTGAGTTACTACACTTTCATATGTCTTAAGTATTCATATATGTCACTAGTTCACTGTCACTGTTTGTTAGAGGTCGAATTCCTACTATCTTCGTCTCATCAGCTCTTCTCCTCTTACTAATAGTTTTCTACCTCTTAAATTTCGCCGCCATGTTGCCTCTCGTTCTATCTTCTGTCGATATTTTCATGCTGACTGCTCTTCCGAACTTGCTAACTGCATGCTTCCCCCCCTCCCGCGGCCTCGCCACACACGGCTTTCTACTCAAGCTCATCCCTTATGCAAGAGTTAACCAGCATCTTTCACTCTTCATCCCTCACGCTGGTAAACTCTGGAACAATCTTCCTTCATCTGTATTTCCTCCTGCCTACGACTTGAACTCTTGCAAGAAGAGGGTATCAGGACACCTCTCCTCCCGAAATTGACCTCTCTTTCGGCCACTCCTCTAACTCTTTTTAGGAGCAGTGAGTAGCGGGCCTTTTTTTAAACATTTGTTACCTTTTTTTATGCCCTTTAACAGACTCCTCTGCTGTAAAAAAATAAAAAAAACATACATGGCGGTGTGTTGAGATAATTTTACTTTCTATCTGGTTTTGTTCCTAGTCTTTCTCCTATTATACAAAATGAGAAGGGGGCTTCGTGGTGCAGTGGTTAGCACACTCGGCTTACAACCGAGAGAGCCCGGATTCGATTCCCGGGCGGAGTGGAAAAATTTGGGCGACTTTTCCGATACCCTACGCCCCTGTCCACCCAGCAGTGAATGGGTACCAGGTATTAATCGGGGGTTGTGTCCCGTCTCCTATAATTCCTTCCCCTTCTGTCTCTCTCCGGTATATGACCACAGATGTTACGCCGACTAAACGAAACTTTCCAACTTTCCAACAAAATGAGAATAAAAAATTTCCCCTCACCAGTAACCCATGAACTCATCAGATACCAATCCTCACCTGGCTGGACTTGGGACCTCGAGAACATCATTGGTACCCAGACTACTCATTCCTGCAGCGCGCCGTGACAGTGGTGGCAACCAATGAGCATTTACAGCAGAGACTAACCAAAGAGCTGGCCCAGTACCGCGGCCTTCTTGACCACCTCACACGGAACACACCCCTCCAGTTCTTCCTCCAAGACAGGGAAGACCTGCTTGATCGTCAGGTGAGAAGCAAAGCCACGATAGCAATAGCTGTTGAAGTGGCGCTTATAGTATTAGTTTTTTGTTGTGCTTGTTGTTATTAATCATTATTAGTATTATCAGAGGAGGAAAAGAAGGAAAGGCAATTACTGTAGTTCCGGTGTGTAGCGCATTTGAGTATGATGTAACAATCATGATTTATATAGTCCATTTCATTCCATCTGTCCACTCGTGAATGTAGACGTGGCACCAGCATAAGCCTGCATAAACAAACACAGCTTTCTTCTGTGCATCCTTCATCTGCAGGAGATGGTGGATGACTGAAAGGAAGGTTTGGATAGGAGCGCAGGGCGGCGGCAGGGGTCTGCTGGTCTGTCAGTGAAACCTAAATGTGTGGCAAACGCGTGTACAAAAATCTAACGCATTTCTGTGCGATCGCGCTCGACGTGCGCACAGAAACGCCTGTGTAAAAGAAGCCTTAGACCTATCACTATAGTGTTGTCTATATGAGGGATATGAGAACCCAAAGTCTTCACTGGATGCATGGATCTAAGCAAATGTCGGCCACTTGCTGTTGCAGGGGAGCAAAAAACACTTTGTTGCACCACCTCATTGTGATCCTTGAATAAGCTCTGCTGTGAGAGTCCCTCCCAGATTAGTGCTGTCCAAGCAGCAGAAAGTTGCCTTGTGGATGGGCAGAGAGCTCACTGGGACTATATGTACACAGTGGACCTTCCAAGCAGGCAGCCTCCAACACAGTGGACCTTCCAAGCAGGCAGCCTCCAACACAGTGGACCTTCCAAGCAGGCAGCCTCCAACACAGTGGACCTTCCAAGCAGGCAGCCTCCAACACAGTGGACCTTCCAAGCAGGCAGCCTCCAACACAGTGGACCTTCCAAGCAGGCAGCCTCCAACACAGTGGACCTTCCAAGCAGGCAGCCTCCAACTGCTGGGTTGCAGATAGTGGATGCTGATCCACCCACTAACATCAGCCCATCCTCTTGACAAGGTCAGAGAGCCTGTGGCAAGGTTGAGGAATGGAAAGGCAGCTGGTATTTGTAACCTCAATATGGAGCTGCTCAAAGCTGGAGGTGAGGGAGTTGCATGCAGTCTTGACGGCTGTGTGGTAATATGGTACCATTCCTCCTGACTGGAAGACAGGGCTGGTCATCCCTATCTGCAAAGGGAAAGAGGACTGTAAGGACTGGAACATCTACCATAGTACTTTTGAGAAGGATTTGCAGCCAGTTGCTGAGACCTGAGCATTTTTGGTTCATGCCTGGCCAGCCAACAACTGCCCGTATTCTAATGCTTCACGTGCTGGTGGAGCACAATGTGAGTTTCAACATGGGATGTTTGTGGTTTATATCTATCTCAAGAGGCCATTTGATTCCGTGCATTGTGAGGCACTCTGGGATCTTCTTGAACCTGGGATTCCTGCAAGAACCAGTGGTATATTGACTGGCCTGTACCCAGGAATTGAGAGTACTATGAAGTGTCGGGGATGTGCCTGTCAAGCTCCATCACTTTTCATCACTTATATGGAATGGATTTTAGGCAGAGTTATGGACCAATCGTTGAGGACCATCTGTTGGCAGTATCAAGGTCACTGATCTTGTTTTTGCTGATGATCCAGTAATCCTTGTGGATTGGCTGAAGGTTCTGGTGATGGCTCTTGAGGCATTTCATGAGGAAGCAAAGCCACTGGAACTGCAGGCCTTCTGAGCCGCGACGAAGGTACAGGTATTCGGATACTTAATAGATGAAACTGTAGTCTGTTATGAGTATGCCAAGAACATTTATATCTTGGGAAAAATTAACATACCTTTATAGCATAGTGCTGAAAAATGGTGTTCCTGTTAAGAAGTCTTATGGTGGATTGGCCTGGCCTATGGTGTTATGGACTCACTCAGCATGATTACATGGCATTGTCGATACCTGTGCAGGACAAAGGTCTGGATCTTCAAGTCACTAGTGCCTCCTGTCTTACTTTATAACTGTGAGACAAGGACTCTAAATAGTGACCTAAAAAGTTGAATAGATGTTTTTGGTAATTAGTTCTTGGGCAGAATCATGGAATATTGATAGAAAACTCTGTTTCAAATCAGCAGTCACTCTTGAGACTGAATCAAGGCCTATAACCTGCTTAGTCCATGAACGCCAACTTCAGTAGGCTGCTGTAGGGGCACACTACCCAGAAGTTGACCCTGCTCACCATGTTGTTTCTGTAAAATATACTGTCTATACTGTCCAAACCCCTTATGCAAGAGTTAACCAGCATCTTCACTCTTTCATCCCTCACGCTGGTAAACTCTGGGACAATCTTCCTTCATCTGTATTTCCTCCTGCCTACGACTTGAACTCTTTCAAGAGGAGGGTATCAGGACACCTCTCCTCCCGAAACTGACCTCTCTTTCGGCCACCTCTTTGGATTCTTTTTTTAGGAGCAGCGAGTAGCGGGCTTTTTTTATTGTTTCTCTTTTTGTGCCCTTGAGCTGTCTACTTTGTTGTAAAAAAAATTAAAAAATACAATCCTGAGTAAAGGAGACCAAGAAGATGGCCACAAAAATTATGACTTAAGCAAGTTGATGGTTCCTCCTATGAGCTGGGGGCTTCGTGGTGCAGTGGTTAGCACACTCGGCTCACAACCGAGAGAGCCCGGGTTTGATTCCCGGGCGGAGTGGAAAAATTTGGGCGGCTTTTCCGATACCCTACGCCCCTGTCCACCCAGCAGTGAATGGGTACCAGGTATTAATTGGGGGTTGTGTCCCGTCTCCTGGGGTCTGCTCCCTTCTCCTATAATTCCTTTCCCTCCTGTCTCTCTCCGGCATGTGACCACAGATGTTGCGCCGACTAAACCAAACTCTCCAACTTTTCCTCCTATGAGCCACTTAAAATGGGAAGGGAATCTACATAAAGACTTGTTCAGAGGGACCCCTGCGGTTGGCGTTGTAGGGTGGGTGAGACGATTGATGTTCCCCTCCAGCATATGCCCCTAATGATTGACTGATGATGCTGTGCTGTCCTAGGGCCGCTTTCACAGTCACTTTAATTGTTTTGATCGTTACCAATGGTGGCAATCGACGCTATAGTTTTCCATGTGAAACTGTGCGCCTATGGGGTAGTGGCGGCTGCAGAGGAAGCGAGAGGTGTTGAGAGTGTGTGGCAAGGTGCGGGGCTTGGCTAACCCCGCAGCCGCCACTACCCCATCGGCCAGTTTTACGAGGAAGCACTATAGCGGCGATCGCTGCCATTGGTAAGGATCAAAACAAACAAAATGACTGTGAAGGCGTCCCATAGACACTAGTGTGAAGGACAACCTCTTCCTGAGAAAGGTGTGTTGATACACTTATTGTTAATTTCTTCTTGTCCTTTACAGTACAGTGAGGCAGTGGAGGAGCAAGTGAAGCAGCAGCAACACGACAGTTTTCTAAGCAAGCTTGAGTCCAGTCAGTGTCGCGTCTCCAGCCACCACCTTGCTGGTGTCACTGTTCTAAGGCAACTCCCAGAAAGTTTTAATAATGTATGTTTTTGCCTTGCTTTGTGTGCCTTTATGTTGGACATTCATGCGTATGATCTGGCTCTAAAACTGGCTCTTAAGGAGTTCTGTGAACTACGGGGCTATTATCTCTTCAGGAACAGGATCATAAAATTGTTCAGAAAGAATAGGAGAGATGTACTGAAGCTTTTGAGAGAAAGTAAGAGTTTTAACTTTGGATTTATTGATCTAACTGACACTATGAGCCCCAGTACCATTCCTGGACCCCAAGACACCAAGAGTGAACCAGCCTGCAATAAGCAGTTTGACTCTCTGAATGCATGCAGGCAATGCACCAACACAGCAGCTCGTCAGACTCAAGAGGGCAAAAAACAACTTGTCCCAGATGAGAAACATGTGGCCATAGAGCAAGGCAACATCTTCTGCTGCCAAGATATGACCTATGGTCACCCTAAACATAGAGCTGCACCTTGGCACCATCGTGGAGGCATGGGAAATGAAATCAGTGTTAAGTATCTTGACAGGAAAAATTATTGTTACAAAAAGGTGGTTGATCTTGAGGAAGAAAATCTTTCTAGAGCACTTCAAACCCAAAAGACCGATTCTCTGGTGAAGCACTGCAGAACTAGTGCCAAGTTTCCAGACCTCATGAAGTACAATATGGACAGCAAGCATTATACAACTGGTGCTCTGTCCAAAACTCATACAAATGGCCCTCTTCATGAACACCATAGGAATAGCACTGTGTCAGGACTCTTCAGTACTGAGCATCACAAAAACTACATTATATCAGAGTACAATATGGACAGCAAGCATCATGGTGCAGAATCTGAGCACCACCAGAAATCTGAGGCTGCACAACATGGCTCTACATCTAGGGACAACATAGCCAAGCCAGAACATTCCAGCTCTTCCCCACATTGCCTTGGCATAAGACAGGGACACTTAGACAGTAGTAATACTTGGAACAGCAGCCATGACAGTATGAGCAGGAGCGATAGAGTCTTCATTGATAATATTAATAATGAGGGGAAGAAATATGAAACACCTAGTTGTGAGAGTAGAGTTAAAGCCTTTGACAATGAGAGTGAAGGTGACATGTTAGTCCCCAGTTGTAAGAGTAAAGGGCACAGTATTAGCATCCTTACGAATGACAATGTAAGTGGACTTTTTAATGCCATCTGTGGTAGGAATGGAAGCAGGGATGATGGACTAGGTGGCCAAAGAAGTGGAGAATGTTACACGAGACATTCTGGCGAGAGCAATGAGAGTGGAGCTAACAGTGTTCTCAAAAATAGTGGACTTTTTAATGCCATCTGTGGTAGCAATGGAAGCAAGGATGATGGACTCTGTGGTCAAAGAAGTGGAGAATGTTACGAGACATATTCTGGCGAGAGCAATGAGAGTGGAGCTAACAGCGTTCTCAAAAATAGTGGACTTTTTAATGCCATCTGTGGTAGCAATGGAAGCAAGGAGGATGGACTAGGTGGTCAAAGAAGTGGAGAATGTTACAAGAGACATTCTGGCGAGAGCAATGAGAGTGGAGCTAACAGCGTTCTCAAAAATAGTGGACTTTTTAATGCCATCTGTGGTAGCAATGGAAGCAAGGATGATGGACTCTGTGGTCAAAGCAGTGGAGAATGTTACAAGAGACATTCTGGCGAGAGCAATGAGAGTGGAGCTAACAGCGTTCTCAAAAATAGTGGACTTTTTAATGCCATCTGTGGTAGGAATAGGAGTGAAGGGTGCAATTTCATCGAACACAGTGGCGACGACAAAAATGAAAATCGTGACGTTCTGATCTTTAATAAGGAAAATGACGAAATAGTCTTTACAGGTTGCAATGAAGCAGATGAGACGGTCAACGACAAATATGAAAATAGTGACGTTCTGATCTATAACAATAAAAATGATGATGAAATAGTCTTTACAGGTTGCAATGAAGCAGATGAGACGGTCAACAACAAATATGAAAATAGTGACGTTCTGATCTATAACAATAAAAATGATGAAATAGTCTTTACAGGTTGCAATGAAGCAGATGAGACAGTCTTTAAAAGCAACGAACATGACAGAGGTGAATGCAGTAACGTTAACTTTAGCAATCAGAGTGACAGAGTACCCCTTGATTGCAGTGAAAAGGGTGATGGAACTCTCAATAACAGTGAAAATCAGAGTGACAAGGCTCTTAATGGTGAAACTGAGAGTGACAGCCTCCATGATTGCAGTGAAAAGGGTGATAAAACTTCTCTTAATGGTGAAGTTGAGAGTGACAGCCTCCATGATTGCAGTGAAAAGGGTGATAAAACTCTCAATAACAGTGAAAATCAGAGTGACAAGGCTCTTAATGGTGAAACTGAGAGTGACAGCCTCCATGATTGCAGTGAAAATGGTGATAAAACTCTCAATAGCAGTGAAAATCAGAGTGACAAGGCTCTTAATGGTGAAGGTGAGAGTGACAGGATCCATGACTGCAGTGAAAATGGTGACAAAACTCTCAATAGCAGTGAAAATCAGAGTGACAAGGCTCTTAATGGTGAAACTGAGAGTGACAGGATCCATGACTGCAGTGAAAATGGTGACAAAACTCTCAATAACAGTGAAAATCAGAGTGACAAGGCTCTTAATGGTGAAGGTGAGAGTGACAGGCTCCTGGTTGGCGATGACGCTGGTAACATTGATAGTGAAATTAACAAGAAAAATGGACCTGATGAAAAAAATGACATTGTACACAGTGACGGCAGTGACGCGAACTTAGGTTACGGCAACTCTCAACTTAATAACAGTGATTCGGTTTTTAGTTCCGTCGACAGTGATGAAGTTAACAAGGTTTTTGGTGGAAGCAGTGACGAACTTGCAACAACAGACAATGGCGTTGATATGAAGGATGTCCGAGGGGGTTTTGAAGAAGCCTCAAGTGAGCAATATGGGGACAAAGACATGATGCTAAATACAAATAACAGCGATAGGAGTTCAGGGGGAATCAATAAACGGAGTAACAAAAACAACATAGCCGATACAAAAGGAATTGATAATGTTCGTGATAAGGGATGTAAATGTACTGGTAACTTTGGTGACTTTTCAAGCGACATCATAAGTTTTGACACATCTCATGACGATGACACAAGTATGTTACGATCCAGTGATGGGATGGAAATTCATAACACTGCACCTTATGAAGAAAGCAATACTCATACAGTGTCAGTCACAGTGAATGATTTATCTGGAGAAATGAATGAAAGCCAAGATGAAAACAACATTCCAGAACGAAGAAAAAAAAAAAGCAAAACCAAAATACCTAAGACGCAAGAACCCTCATGGAACCCGGTTGAACTAGCCAAGCCTGAAGAGAACTTGATATCTTGGGGGACTTTACAGCCCATTTACGGGAACCTTAACACGCTTTTAAAGAAGTGGGATAACTACAGCTATCTGGTTGGAGTGTTTCGCAGTACCTACAGAAGTGAGTGCGAAAGGTGGCGAGAGGTTGTAAAGAGAGCGCACATGGACATATCAAGTACCTTCTCTAAGACCAGGAAGCAGAGAGAAGCCAGAGTACGCAGTGGAAAGTATAAGCCTCCCTCTTTGATGCCACATATAAATACCTCCGTGAAGCGTCAAGGGAGGAAAGGTTCATGTTCAACTAGACTGAGGTGGATAACGAATCATGTTCACTGGCTGATCAGGTACAATAAGACTTTGAATCTCCGGCACAACACTCTGATCTACTGCCTCTTGAGCATAGAGCAGGAAAGAACAGATGCGTCATCCCAACGATAGAAGATAATGGAAAAATATCATACGTAAGGAATCTATTATCGGCACAGGTTCCTCTAATACGGGTAACTCGATTTACGCGAGTATTGTGTCCTTGAAGAGGTCATTGCGTTAATCAAAAACAATGTAAATCAAACAAGAGGTAGGTTTGTACCTTTATTGCCTACTGTATCACTCTGACTCCTCTCCCTCTCGTGGTTCCTCCTCTGGCTGCCCTTCCCCTCGTGGTAGCACAGCAGCGAGGGTGTTGTTGTTGTTGAGTAGCGTGGCAGCGTGGGTACTGTATTGTTGTTCAAGTGGCGCGCGGGAAGAACTGAGCTCAGCTGTGTGGCCGCGGCGCCGTGTGAGTCCAGTTGCATGAGATATCTGGTGGCCACTCCATAAAATATCGCGTAGAAGTGTAAAAAACGTGCAAATTAAACATTTATTTGGATTTTGGACCACGCGTTATTTTAAAAACGTGTAAACCAAACTCGCGTAAATCGAGTTACCTGTAGAAGATCAAGAGGAATAAAAAATAACCAATCAAACATGAGCGGAAAGATCTGGAAGAGAATAAAGATGTATTCATCCAGTTCTCCACAAGTAACAAAATATCAGAGCTCCAAGTGCATAGGTTTTATACCCAGAAATAAGCAAGAGAAGATGGCGCCACTATAAACACTTCCTTGCGCCATGACGGGCTGGGGCCAAACACCATCCAGGCCCCTCAAGCAGCCTTCCAGCGCTATAGACGTACCCGTAAAATAACAAAAACAAACAACAAAACATAAAAACTTATTTCCTAGTAATGAATATTCAACAAACCAGTCTTGCATACTATTTGCTTTTATTAATTCTTATTATTTCTATTGTAAATGAGTGGATATGCCAGTGGGAGACTTCACTAATTCTGTAAAAAAAAACATTATTATTGGTTGAAAAGTGAGGTTACTTGGCATCTTCCTAGTAATGAATATTCAACAAACCAGTCTTGCATACTATTTACTTTTATTAATTCTTATTATTTCTATTGTAAATGAGTGGATATGCCAGTGGGAGACTTCTCTAGTTCTGTAAAAAAAACATTATTAGTGGTTGAAAAGTGAGGTTAGTTGGCATCTTCCTAGTAGTGAATATTCAACAAACCAGTCTTGCACATTTTTTTTATTAATTCTTATTATTTCTATTGTAAATGAGTGGATATGCCAGTGGGAGACTTCACTCGTTCTGTAAAAAAACATTCTTAGGGCCACTTTCAGAGTCATTTTGTTTATTTTGATCGTTACCAATGGCGGCGATCGACGCTATAGTTTTCCACGTGAAACTGGCCTATGGGGTAGTGGCAGCTGCAGAGGAAGCGAGAGTTGTTGAGAGTGTGTGGCAAGGTGTGGGGCTTGGCTAACCCCGCAGCCGCCACTTCCCCATCGGCCAGTTTGACGTGGAAATTCCAAAGCGGGGATCGTCGCCATTGGTAACGATCAGAACAAACAACGACAGTGAAAGCATCTCTTAGTAGTTGAAAAGTGAGGGAATTGGGATCTTCCTCATGTGTGTGTGTGTGTGTGTGTGTGTGTCCTAATGATAATGAGGACCAATTCACTCACAAGTTTCTCTCATTTTTTTTCCCCATCTCACTATGAGTAAGGGGGCTTCGTGGTGCAGTGGTTAGCACACTCGGCTCACAATCGAGAGAGCCCGGGTTCGATTCCCAGGTGGAGTGGAAAAATTTGGGCGGCTTTTCCGATACCCTACGCCCCTGTCCACCCAGCAGTGAATGGGTACCAGGTATTAATCGGGGGTTGTGTCCCGTCTCCTGGGGTCTGTTCCCTTCTCCTATTATTCCTTCCCCCTCCTGTCTCTCTCCAGCACCACCATAAAACTATCCCTGGAAATGCCCCAAACACCTACGAAAGCCTTGTCAAATACGTGAACTTGGGCGACGAAATCTTTAGTAATACGACCCTACGTTTTCATCTAAATTTTCCATTCTTTTATGATTTTTTTAATCAAATTTACTATCAAAAGACATTAAATTATTGTATCCATTAAATTCCTAGGTCCTCATCATCATGGGCCATTTGCTTTGTCCCATTAGAGGAATATTATTTTTTTAAGGCATGTCATGATTATGTTCAAACTGTAAGATGCATTTTCTTGTAAGGGAAGCACTTTTACTTATTATTTTTAATGTCATATTTATCCTCATGTGCATGTGTAGAAAATAAGGTTAAATGATGATTACAATGCTGAAGTTGTGAGTACTAATGTGACATATTGAGACATATCAGTTGAATACACAGACTGAATCATGAGAACTTTGAATTATATGTATATAGTATATGTAGTTTATGAGTTACAACGTGATGAAACTTACAACCGCTCACATTTACAACCAGGCCAATAATATTAATAATACTTGTTTAACCCAGTAGCAGCAACGGGCCAAATTTGTGGCTTTACCGTGTAGCAGCGACGGGCCAAATTTGTGGCTTGTGGTTAAGTAATGAGTTGACACTGCAATTATCACACCATGGATAAAGAGCTATTTATTTACACAGTTCCCTTGCTTCCTACCAAGCTTCCCGCTAGTTCTAGCCACAGACTTGCATACTAAACTGCACGCCAAGGCCCTGCAAGTGACACCTCTGGACCTGGGCCGACGGCTGTGGGTGTGCCCAGTTCATCCCAAACCGACGACTTCACACACCTGACCCCACCATTCATTATTAACTCGGTAGCAGCGGGGATCATGTTTCTTAATGGTCCCTCCAAGCGAGAAAATTGAGAAAAAATTACCCCTCACACAAAACATTTCATAATATATATCAAAGCATTCGTGATCAGATTATGTATCATCTATTTTTGGGGGGTTATTTCATGGCACAAATTTGGCCCGTCGCTGCTACCGGGTTAAGAAAAACTGAGACCACCATCGTCTTCCTGAAAAAATTCTACATCACACTAAAATAAATTTGTAACATTTTCTTAATAATGAATGGTGGGGTCAGGAAACCGGGGGGAGTGAGGTGTGTGAAGTCGTCAGTTTGGGATGAACTGGGAATATATATATATATATATATATATATATATATATATATATATATATATATATATATATATATATATATATATATATATATATATATATATATATATATATATATATTCACATAAATATTTGTGTAGAGCATCTCATTAAAAGTCAATGTAATATCCATAATATCCACCATTTTATTAATCATGACACTGTTACATAAACATATATGGTAAATACAACATTTTACTATCATGAAGAGTAATATAGGAAGAAAAATATACAGGTTGACATACATAGGCAGACAGATGGACACACACATGCACACAAACACACACACACTAGTTTCAGCAATCCCGCACACTTGTCACTGATGGCACAGCTCTAGATACATGTCACTCTGGTGGAATTGGCAGAACACTCAGCAGAATGGGAAACCTTTTCCATATAACCAGAACACACTTTGAAAAAGCTATGGAAATTATGAGTTTCAAAGAATATTTTACAATAATTATGAGAAAACCTCCTTGAAATACAATACAGATGAAACTTCTGAATTTATTCCCAACCTCAGTTGCGGTTTTGCTCCTCTGACCTGTTCTCTTGCTTTGTTTTTCTCCTCTCCAATAGCAGTTACTTTAGGGGCCATTGCAGCAAAAACATGCATCCTCTCAATGTCACAGGCAGGCTTGGGTGAAAACAGTTTTCTACTTCAGATTCAGAGCAGGAATTTGTGATCTTGGATTCAAGAAGTAATTTACACTATTCTTGAAGTTAGAATGATAAATTATGCCATTATTGTTAACATAACAACATTTAAGATGATGGGGCAAATAATTTTTTAAAGAAAAATACTCAAGAATACATTTACGAATCCTTTCATTAAGCACTCATATTTGCCTTCAAGTTCCTAGTGTATTAACATTTGTATTCTTAAAAATGAGGTATTTGTATTCAAGGACTTAACTCTTGTATTCACTTCATCCCTGTTGGTGACCTTAGCCCAACGTTTCCAGAACACAGAATGCTCCAGTGTGCCAGAACTAATACTTGTTACAGAAATTTGTTTTGGCAGTGACAGTTGTACAGCATCGCAGGACCCGGTGTGATACTTGTTTTAGATACCTCTAACAGCACACCGTGGAATACAGACAAGTACTCTTAATTCCTATGGCTTATGAATGATGATAATATCGATAAGACAATAGTTTTTAATGATATTTGCCTCCCATCTGTGCAGGTGAGATGGGACAAAGAAAAATAAGAGATAAAATAGAGTTGGTGTGTTAAGGAACAGGTGGAGACGGAGATAATGAAGGAGATAAGGAGGTGGATAAGATAGTGAGGATAAAGAAACAGAACAAAGATAAATAGATAGGATAAAGAGATAAACTATATAACATTCCACTATTAGATTGTATATTATATTTTTCCTACCAACATCCACACATCATATAAACATATATACATACAAAAAGACAAGCCCCATCCATCTGTCTGAACATTATTATGTCTTATGGAATGACCGTTCTCTTTTATACATAATCTATCTACATGATAAATAATTTCTATATTGTTCTTTGTGCACACAATAACTACTTGTCTATTCTTCTAATAACTTCAACAAAAATGTGCACTCAGGGCTGACTTCACAGTCATTTAGTTTGTTTTGATTGTTACCAATGGCTGTTGTCGCAGCTATAGTATTTCCACGTCAAACTGGCCGGCCGATGGGGTAGTGGCGGCTGCGGGGTTAGCCTAGCCCCGCACCTTACCACACATTCTCAACACACCTTGCTTCCTCTGCAGCCGCCACTACCCCATAGGCCAGTTTCACATGGAAATTTAGAGCGTCGATCGCCGCCATTGGTAACGATCAAAACAAACAAGATGACTGTTAAAGCAGCCCTCAATCCCTCTCCTGTTGTCTACATGATGGGGATGTAGTTATCAATCTTGGCTCTGTGCTTCTGGGCAATGCACTCTGCAATCCACACAATGTTGCGACACTCTTGTTCCTTGAGACGGAGGTAGGCATAGAACACTCCAAAGTGGAACTGGTGGAGAAAGCCATTGACATTGAGCCTCACCTCATGCTCAAAGAACTTGTCCTCAAGGGTCTTTTCTCCAGGATTGTTGCCAGCCCCCTCAAACAGAGCTCGGTACTCCTGAAAAAAAATTATATCATGAGTGTAAGGAAAAGGATAATGGAGACAGAATATACTTGTGAAAATTAAAAATGCTTCCAGCAACTTTTGTTCGGAATACATCTGTCATGTCTCGTGGTGCATCAAGCAGTTCCTCTGCTCTGGGTGGAAGTAGAGCGCAGGCGAATCAAAGTGACAGTGACTCTGATGACTGCTATGGTAGTGACAGTGACAGTGACTGGCTATCCGATTTTGGAGACATACATCAACGAAGCCGTGATAGTGATGTGTATATACACTGCCTGCCTCGCAGCATCTCCCTACCCCTGCCCCCGAGTACTTAAAGACAGAGGTGTGGCCGTGTTTCTTCACAATCTAGGATTACTGCAACAAGAGGGCGTGCAAGAGCTAGTGCTGCTGCTAGCGACGGAAACTTTCAGTGGACCAGTGGCGATTTTTTTATACCAAGTGTGCCTCAGTTTGACAGTGTTCAGGTGGGAATCACAGACAATTTCCCAGAAGTGCAACAAGAATGTGACCATTTTCTTGCATATATGGATAATAATTTACTGGATCTAATTGTCAAGGAAACAAACAGAAACTCTGCACAGTGTGGTGCTTCTGGGGTGCTTCCACGCGACGCGTCACGGCCACGAGAAAATGCGCAATATTTTCGGCTGTCATAACTTTTTTATTATTATTAGGAGAGAAGTTTTATTACACCACCATATATACTACATGAATATACAATTATTGCAAAGAAGAAAGACACCATTTCCACCTCTTTTAAATGTCTAAATTTTCCCCGTGCACGGCATCCAGAGAAATATATCGCCACCTGTACTCTGAGGGTTAAGGAATGGGGCAACCCTAAAATTTCTCTAGCCTTCCATAACTGACAGCTGCTGCTGGTGAAGGCAGGAAGGAGAGATGTTACAATGTGTATTTTACAGAGTTTTATGGACAGGTTTTGTGGTTCACCGAAAAATGCGCTCACTACAGTTTTAAAATCCTGAATTTTATCTGCTTAACCATTCAGACGGCCGAATATGGAACAAATGGCGTTCCGTATTTTAAGGAAAGGGTGGCAAGTCGGTAACCCTCGTCTCAGTCCATGTTGTAAACTCGTAGAGGTAGCACACGTGCACCGCAGACATGCAAGTCCTCATCAACAGACCGACTTGGTCGGCTCGGCTGATGTCAGCCGATAGAGTCGGTGCATTGGCACCCTGCTGCAGGCCACCATTGGCAAAGGCCCGTGCTGCCCCCTGTAGGGAGGGAGCACTCTTTGAACAACAACCCATGCGCTCTTGTCCAATTGCATTTGTGCTTTGGTGTGCGATCTTTGTGCTTTCAGAACTACAGTGTGTGTTCTTTGTGCTTCAACAATATCCCCCAGAAAGATGGTTATAAGGGATGGCGCTGCAAAGAAGAAAACAGGAACGCTGGATACTATGTTCACAACAGGAGCGGGGTGTGAGCCTCAGTGGCTTGTATGCCCTCCTGGACATGACTGACTCCCATTCACCCTCCAGCTCGTACAATACGTTGAGTTAGCTTCACGTTGGTGGTCGAACATTGTTTCGGTGCCTCAAAAATAGGGAAACTGCGGCTGCTAATCCCTGGTGCAAAGCCTATACCTTGAACGTAGTTGGCGGTTGTGGGAGTCTCCATAACAACCGTAACACTGATTTGTGTTTTATATTATTAATCATTGCTATTTGTTAGTATAATTATTTTAATTCTGTAAAATATAACCTGTAAAATGATTTTTATATTAATGTTTTTTTGAGATATGGGACGCATTAATGGGACTGAAATCAATTTCAATGGGGAAATTTGTTTTGGTTTACGAGTGTTTTGATGTGCGAGCAAAATACCAGAACGAATTAAACTCGCAAACCGAGATATGGCTATACTATATTACACATCACGATCTGCACCCATGCCAGGAAAATGTCGCATGACTAAGCTTGTAACTATATCATTACATAAGCTGGGATTTGACTGGATAGCTATCCATGAGCTTGGAAACAATGGATCAATCACAAGGCTTGATGTGTGATGCATGACCTCAAACTAAACCAAACTTTACATCATAAAAGGAGAGTGAGATTTGAAAAGCACCAAGATCGAGGCAGATGGAGTATGGGGGTTAAGAATTTTAATAATGGGCATAATGGAGTCAGAGGGGGGATGAGTGGAAGGAATATGCCCTGAATCGTCCAGTGTGTGTCCATACATGCATACCTGTGTGTGTGTGTGTGTGTACAACTGTTACATGGAAAAAGTTGGAACATTTCGTTTAGTTGGCGCAACATCTGAGAGGGATGAACGGGGAAGGAATTATAGGAGATGGGACACAACCCCCGATTAATACCTGGTACCCATTCACTGCTGGGTGGACAGGGACGTAGGGTATCGGAAAAGCCGCCCAAATTTTTTCCACTCCACCTGGGAATCGAACCCGGGCTCTCTCGGTTGTGAGCCGAGTGTGCTAACCACTGCACCACGAAGCCCCCTGACTGTTAAATGGAGAACCTTACCGTATAAAATTCTGCCACCTGCTTCACATTCTCCGCATCATCTGCACGAGCAAGAGCTGCCAGGCCATCAGGGTTGAGTTTGCCACACTGAGGGTAGAGCTTCTTCCGGTCTTCATTAGTGAGTTCTGTGCCAAAGCTATTCAGAGTGATGATAAATGCTCTGCGGTCAGCCTCAAACTGGAAAATATGAAAAGGATTTGAAGCTGTTTTAATAAGGATAATGAACTTTATTATTAGACTTCAAACTTGCAGAAAAGGATATCTTAAAACTCTTTACCATCATGCCCCCCCTAGGAATGAGTCTTTCCCTCCACACACCCTTTGCACATAGATAAAATTCCCTTCAAAATTTATTAAACAATGGTAAGCCTAAGTAGATTATAGAATACTTAACCCGGTAGCAGCGGGGATCATGTTTCTTAATGGTCCCTCCAAGCGAGAAGAATGAGAAAAAATCACCCCTCACACAAACCATTTCATAATATATATCAAAGCATTTGTGATCAGATTATGTATCATATATTTTGGGGGGTTGATATCATGGCACAAATTTGGCCCGTTGCTGCTACACGGTAAAGCCACAAATTTTGCCCGTCGCTGCTACACGGTAAAGCCACAAATTTGGCCCGTCGCTGCTACACGGTAAAGCCACAAATTTGTCCCGTCGCTGCTACACGGTAAAGCCACAAATTTGGCCCGTCGCTGCTACACGGTAAAGCCACAAATTTGGCCCGTCGCTGCTACACGGTAAAGCCACAAATTTGGCCCGTCGCTGCTACACGGTAAAGCCACAAATTTGGCCCGTCGCTGCTACACGGTAAAGCCACAAATTTGGCCCGTCGATGCTACACGGTAAAGCCACAAATTTGGCCCGTCGCTGCTACACGGTAAAGCCACAAATTTGGCCCGTCGATGCTACACGGTAAAGCCACAAATTTGGCCCGTCGATGCTACACGGTAAAGCCACAAATTTGGCCCGTCGATGCTACACGGTAAAGCCACAAATTTGGCCCGTCGATGCTACACGGTAAAGCCACAAATTTGGTCCGTCGCTGCTACCGGGTTAAGTTAATAAAGGGTTTTTCATTTTTTTTAAATCTCAATATTAGCCCACAGTCTTAAGATGGTAATAAATTTTCAAACAACAATAGTTCCAACTTTCCTCCAGGGCTCACGTCCTTCAAAATTACCATTGCCCCCCAGTTTAAGAACCAGTGCTCTAGAACCTTATTTATATTGCAGAAGGATCATATCTCCCATCATCAATAGGTAAGAAAATGTTTTCTTACTTTGTTATATCAATACAAATCATGTTACTATAATTTCACTCCTTGTTAAACTGAGTCTAAATAAAGTTTGCCAGTGCCTGCCCCTATAAATAATACAATAAATACAAGGTTGCTACTTCGCGAATTTTTGCCTATCGCAGGGGGTTCTGGAACCTAACCCCCGCGATAGACGAGGGACCACTGTACTTCAAAAACCAGGTGAGGCTTGCACGAGAATCACACCAGAACTCACACAGTATTATAAGATTCTGTGGCCCTGAAAAGACATTTATTTCAGAAGTACTTATTCCAATAAAGGATTGCTGCAATGTCAACAACAGCCACCCAGTCATGTAGAACAGAGAATGGAGATTTCAAGAGTATAGAAAACAGACAACCACACAAATGGTCTATATGATATTAACCCGGTAGCAGCGATGGGCCAAATTTGTGGCTTTACCGTGTAGCAGCGACGGGCCAAATTTGTGGCTTTACCGTGTAGCAGTGACGGGCCAAATTTGTGCCATGATATAAACCCCCAAAATAGATGATACATAATCTGATCACAAATGCGTTGATATATATTATGAAATGGTTCTTGTGAGGGGTGATTTTTTCTCATTTTTCTCGCTTAGAAGGACCATTAACCTGGTAGCAGTGACGGGCCAAATTTGTGGCTTTACCGTGTAGCAGCGACGGGCCAAATTTGTGGCTTTACCGTGTAGCAGCGACGGGCCAAATTTGTGGCTTTACCGTGTAGCAGCGACGGGCCAAATTTGTGGCTTTACCGTGTAGCAGCGATGGGCAAAATTTGTGCCATGATATAAACCCCCAAAATAGATGATACATAATCTGATCACAAATGCTTTGATATATATTATGAAATGGTTCGTGTGAGGGGTGATTTTTTCTCGCTTGAAGGGACCACTGAGAAACATGATCCCCGCTGCTACTGGGTTAATTTCCTCCCGCCTCATTTAATACTAATATCCGATGGTAGGAACTGCTTATCAGGTTCAGATATCCTCCATCAAAATAAACAGGAAGAATTTAACATTAAAAACAATAGAAAAGTACTCACAGCCAAAATCTCACACATAACTTGGGCTGTGGTCCCTCCCAAGTTCTTGCAGTACTCATAAAAGCTTTCCAAGTAAGCTTTGTAGAGAGTGTTGCGGATTATCTCAATGTTCATCTCGTCCAAGTCCTGCTCGCTGATGCACTCCCCGAAGAAATCAGCTGGAAAGGGAAGGTGAGTTTAGGAGTTTTCTTACTCAATGATGCTTAACCCGGTAGCAGCGACAGGCCAAATTTGTGCCATGATATAAACCCCCCAAAATAGATGATCGATAAACTGATCAGAAATGCTTTGATATATATTATGAAATGCTTTGTATGAGTGATGATTTTTTCTCATTTTTCTCGCTTAGAGGGACCATTAAGAAACATGATCCCCGCTGCTACCGGGTTAACTGATCATATTTTCTCATGATGAAGAAAACTTATATTGATGTTTTGATAAATTAAGGTGTCTGCTCAGTGCTCACTATGAGACTAATTTTTAACAACACCATATCTTATCAGGATATGGAAAGATCACTGAAACTAAAACTTGCTGCACTTCCAACCCATCACCAAAATGTAGAATCACTAAACTAAAATACTACAGGTAACTCTCGATTTACGCGAGTATTGCATCCTTGAAGAGGTTGCGTAAATCAAAAACAATGTAAATCAAACAAGAGGTAGGTTTGTCGAAAAATAAATACCATATTTTCCGGCGTAAATAAAAAACAATGTAAATCAAAGAAGAGGTAGGTTTCTGTCAAAAAATAAATGCTGTATTTTCCGGCGTAAATCAAAAACAATGTAAATCAAACAAGAGGTAGGTTTCTGTCAAAAAATAAATACTGTATTTTCCGGCGTAAAGCGCGCACCTTCTTCACATAAAAAATGCCTGAAAGTTTAGCCCTGCACGTTATAAGCCGAATGTACAAATCTTTAATGAATTTTTTTCTTCTTTGGGGTGTTTTTAAGGGTCTGTTTTTCGTCTTATCCAATAACAACGACAAACTTACCTTTATTATTGTTTATAATCCTTCATAGTCCATAGCTGTCTTATAATATGTTACCATAGAATACAGGGCGATCTAATAACTTCTATACAAAAATTAAATCAGTGGAGGATCGCCCATGCCTTGCTGTTATCCCGTTTTTCCGTCGGGCGCCACTTGTATGATCTTGATGTCACAGGTGGCTTAAGATTGTATGACTAAGGAGCAGTACAAGCTACATAAAAAAATCATATTGGAAAAAAATATCCATGTGTTCATTATTAGTTATTAATATTAATGAGAATAATGGGGTGAATATGATATCAGAAACTGTACATCGTGAGTCTTGTACAAGGAGTTATTTCGCGCAATACCAGCCAGGCCGCCATTTGCATTGTTTACAAACCACACAACCACACCCATACAACAAACAGCTGCATGCCGCATGTCACCAGAACCGCGTGAATTGTCTTGCCTAGCTGTCTGTCATATTTTCCTACACAACCTCTGCGTGTATCGAAACAACACACACGAAATTAATCAAGACCAGGAGAGGGTATGCGCCGGCTGCCTGGGATGGGATTGAACCCGCGACCAGCGTGACGAGAGAGCCACTCCCTACCGAGTCTGCCAAAGAGGTCCTGGCTAAGTGGGTTATGGGAGGCTCGTTCATCAGGCAGAGTCGCCGCATAACAAACAAGCTAAAGCGTTTACTGTACATCCAATAATTATAACATGCTATCCCTGTATAAAAGGCTATCAATACAGTTGTCCCTCAAATAGTACGGTTTCGGTTTTATACGGAAGTCTGGAAGATCTTTTTAGGATTTTTAAATTTCCTGCTTGTCGGGAAATTTAAAAATCCTAAAAAAATCTATGAAAATCCACATAAAACCAAAAATGAACTATTGAAAACCGTACTATTTGAGGGATGACTGTAATACCATTTGTCTCATGGCACATTAGCTCTCTTCCCATTGTTGTCTACAGATACAAATTGCAGTGACAGAACTTATAGGTAGTATTTCCCCATTGCTAAGAAACACTTACCTAGAGGAGTGTCCACCAGCACAGCATTATAAAGCTCAGAACTGGTGGAGGCAACATTAATGGCTTCAATTTGCTCAAAGGTGCCGAGCGGGTGGCATTTAGGCATCAACTCTGAGATTGGTCGTTGGTGTAGAGCACCTGTGATCAGCAGAACAATGTTGTCAATCATGTACCTGTGAAATACAACAACATATAGAGTGCAATGTTGCCAATCATGTACCTGTGAAATACAACAACATATAGCGTACAATGTAGTCCAGTGATTCCCAACCGGTGTGCCACGGCACCAAGGGGTGCCGTGAGATCTTTTGAGGGTGCCGCCAAAATTCAGGGGAAAAAATTGCATTAACTTCACTCTCTCTGCTTCTGCTGCTGCTGCACAATTTAGCGATCGAATTTTCAACTTAGCTACTTTTCATTGAATTTGTATAATAATTTGTACTTATGGAATATTACAATCCAGGAGAACAATACTAATTATATGATTTTGCTGTGTAATAATTGTACGGACACTGGAGAGAACAGCTTGGCGGGAGAGTGGGAGGGAGGGAGGGGAGTGAGGGTTGTAGACTGACGCGTATGACACACGTACAGGGCAGGGCGCACAGCGAGTCGCCACTGGCCAGAGCCCAGAATGTCTCAGTACTGATTGGTGACGCAAAGGAAGCAGAAGGTATGACATATCCTCCTCCCTCAGCTTTTTGGCATGGAACATCGGGGGAATATCCTAATTTGGCTAAGAAAGCTATTTCTCTACTTTTGCCTTTCTCCACATCGTATCTGTGTGAGCAGGCATTTTCTGCCATGGCAACAATAAAATTGAAACAAAGAAATAGGCTTCTTTCACTTGAGGATGATATGCGGGTGGCATTATCAACAATAAGACCTGATATCAAGAGTTTGTGTTCCAAGCATCAATCGCAAGTTTCACACTAAGTATACATGCATGGTTCACTCTTGTCTATTTGTGTGTATGTCTTGTATCATAGTGTAACACTGTAACTACTTGAATACATTGTGCAACTACTGTAAAACTTGTCACAATTACATATTTGTATTATAATACCATTTTTTGTAATAGCAGGATCAGTGTAAAGAAAATTTTCATATCTATGTATAAGGTGTTGTTACATCGATGCAAAATGTCGAAATGAAAAAAATATATATAATAAAAAAACAACGGAGATTTTAAATATGTATTTCCTTATAAGGGTGCCGGGAAGTTTTGAAAGGCTTGCCAAGGGTGCCGCAAACTAGAAAAGGTTGGGAACCACTGATGTAGTCAGTCATTTACCTGTGAAATACAACAACATATAGCGTGAACAACTCATAAGTTTACATGACTAATTCATTAAAATAAGGTGGAATCAGATTTTGATGACTGTTTTATGGTAGCAGGTCGCCTGGCGGGTCAGAGGCCAGAACAAACACGTTATCTAATACGAATGGCCGTACAGAACGCGGGTAGCGGGATCCTTCCAAGCTTACCCGCTACCCGCGTCCTGTATGACCACTCAGATAACGTGTTTGCTCTTGCCTCTGACCTGATAGGTGTCCCGCTACCCTCTACCCTCCCAGCAACCCGCGTGCAGTGTGGCCGCACCCTTAAGGTGGACTGGCAAATACTGATTGATTTTCTGATTATCGCAAATACTGATTGATTTTCTGATTATCGCAAATACTGATTGATTTTGTGATTATCGCAAATACTGATTGATTTTCTGATTATCGCAAATACTGATTGATTTTCTGATTATCGCAAATGCTGATTGATTTTCTGATTATCGCAAATACTGATTGATTTTCTGATTATCGCAAATACTGATTGATTTTCTGATTATCGCAAATACTGATTGATTTTCTGATTATCGCAAATACTGATTGATTTTCTGATTATCGCAAATACTGATTGATTTTCTGATTATCGCAAATACTGATTGATTTTCTGATTATCGCAAATACTGACTGATTTTCTGATTATCGCAAATACTGATTGATTTTCTGATTATCGCAAATACTGATTGATTTTCTGATTATCGCAAATACTGATTGATTTTCTGATTATCTGCAGATTTTATGACTTTGCAGGGATCTATCTCTAAACCTGCACATGTCAAGGCATAACTTTTTTCAAGGTAAGGAAGCAGCTCAAGGGCAATAAACAATCAAAAAAGATAAAAAATGCCTGCTAGGTGCTGCTCCTGTAAAAGCAAACAGGAGTGGTCAGAAGAGAGGTCAATATTGTATACAGGGCTGCCTTGATACAGGGTGAGGAGGGAGAGCGGGGTGAGGATTCGGCAGACGACGACCAGCGACGCATCAACACAGTGATGATGGGGAGTGTGAGGACGTGTTTTTGTTGTGTTAGTGACTTACAAATGTAGTGTAGCAATTCTTTCTTTAGAAAAATTTAACTTAAAGGAGTTATCTTTGTCACCAATAGCATGGGTAGTCAGAGGGAGAGGAAGGAGGCAAGTGAGGGGGAGTGGCGGAGGTGAAGGGAGTGGCTGGTGACGGGAGTGTGGGGTGAGGAGGGACGGTGCCCGACGCAGGTGAAGAACAAATTTAAATAAAATAAGAACGTGTGTTTTTGTTGTTTCCGTGACCTACTAATGTATTAATAATGTTTCATCGATGACGTCACCGCGCGGTGACGTCATCGATGAAACTCGTGTTAAATCAAACACATCGCGTTAATTAAATGTATCTCCTTATATATCAAAAACGCATTACTTAAACTCGTGTTAATCGAGAGGTGGCTGTACAAATATGCAAAGAATTTCACATAATTGGTAGTTCAGTGAAAGGCAAACAGCACACATGTATTTAGCAACAGAATGACAATGCAGTCTTGGCTGGATAGTGGAAAATTCTGAAGAATCAATGTAGATGCAGCATCCAGCTTAGAATTGAAATTTAGGATAGAGATTGTAGGAGGCAAAAAGAGTAGAAGAGATTACTGTCAGCAGCCTCAGAAACCTGTGTTTGGTTGGGAAGAGAAGGTGATGCTTGGAGGAGGAGAAATGGTGTTCCACAGAATGACAATTAGAGAAAAGACCGTGAGTGTTGCAGAAGTTAGTGAACAAAAGTTGGGGAGCTATTAAGACACCTCTTTGACACAGGAGGTAGGCGGTGGCCGAACTGGTAGCGTACTGGGCCCACATTCACCGGGTGATGGACGACGCAGGTTCGAATCCCCACGCTACCACCTGGGATTTTTCAGTCACCGCCGAGTGGCTTAAAACTACCCACATGCTGTCCTGAAGACCACCCATCAACCCGGACTCTAGAGGAAACCGTCCAAGTGAATCAAGAAGGAGTTCCGGGGGGCAGCATGAGCCAAGAGAAGATGGCGCCACTATAAACACTTGCCTGCGCCATGACGGGATGGGGCCGAATACCATCCAGGCCCCTCAAGCAAGCCTACCGGCGCTATAGGCGTAGACATAAAAAATAAAATAAAATAAATAAATAAATAAATAAAATAAGTAAATAAAATAACTGCAAGGTCATGCAATAATGGATTGGACCAGATGACGGTGGGTGGCTGAGCAGGAGAAAATTTAATTCCCTCCGTACCAGCTCCTGCAGACTGTTAGCCTTTTTCGTTAGAGAAAAAGTCTGTTTTAAGCAGAAGCACATGAGGTTCAAGGTTAAATTGTACCTATCCCTGTGTTAGTCTACACCCTCGGTTATTACGGCTCCAATTGAATTAAGAAGACTGACTGCCTTGCATCAACTCAGCAATAAAAGAAAATAGTGGGTTAGAGTGAAAAGTATTACTCAAACAAGACTCACCCGTAGGTTATGTAATCGAGGAAGGTGGCCAAGGGTTCCACTGCATGGTTCCTCATGTGCTGGAACTCTGTCACCAACTTGTCACGCAGCTTGTCATCAATGACGGACACCTGGAGTGGAGACGCCTCATTGGCCAGAAAGTTCCCATAGTCAGTGCTCTGAAGGTGGAGCTTCAGATCTGGAGAGAAAGAGTTTTCTTTTGAACACAACGTACATAATCAAAAAGAGATTTCATGAATAAAAAATTAGAGATGGCCAGTTTAACCGTGATAAGGTTTAGTGGCCCCTCAAAACAACAATGTACAAGCACAAACACTTGCTTTTAACCCAGTAGCAGCGACGGGCCAAATTTGTGGCTTTACCGTGTAGCAGTGACGGGCCAAATTTGTGGCTTTACCGTGTAGCAGTGACGGGCTAAATTTGTGGCTTTACCGTGTAGCAGTGATGGGCTAAATTTGTGGCTTTACCGTGTAGCAGCAACGGGCCAAATTTGTGGCTTTACCGTGAAGCAGTGATGGGCTAAATTTGTGGCTTTACCGTGTAGCAGCAACGGGCTAAATTTGTGGCTTTACCGTGTAGCAGTGATGGGCTAAATTTGTGGCTTTACCGTGTAGAAGTGATGGGCTAAATTTGTGGCTTTACCGTGTAGTAGTGACGGGCTAAATTTGTGGCTTTACCGTGAAGCAGTGACGGGCTAAATTTGTGGCTTTACCGTGTAGTAGTGATGGGCTAAATTTGTGGCTTTACCATGTAGCAGCAACGGGCCAAATTTGTGGCTTTACCGTGTAGCAGTGATGGGCCAAATTTGTGGCTTTACCGTGTAGCAGCAACGGGCCAAATTTGTGGCTTTACCGTGTAGCAGTGATGGGCTAAATTTGTGGCTTTACCGTGTAGCAGTGATGGGCTAAATTTGTGGCTTTACCGTGTAGCAGTGATGGGCCAAATTTGTGGCTTTACCGTGTAGCAGCAACGGGCCAAATTTGTGGCTTTACCGTGTAGCAGTGATGGGCCAAATTTGTGGCTTTACCGTGTAGCAGTGATGGGCCAAATTTGTGGCTTTACCGTGAAGCAGCGACGGGCCAAATTTGTGCCATGATTTAAACCCCCCAAAATAGATGATACATAAACTGATCACAAATGCTTTGATATATATTATGAAATGGTTTGTGTGAGGGGTGACTTTTGCTCATTTTTCTCGCTTAGAGGGACCATTAAGAAACATGATCCCTGCTGCTACCGGGTAAACCATTCACTTGTGTTAAAAATATGCAGCAAATATGAGACGGAAACTGAAAATGGCATTCTTTCTGGGCACTGACTAGTTAGCTTATTTATTGTCACTAACGCTGAGAAGTCCTTACCATCCAAAGACTCGCACTGGACAAGGTTCAAGTAGTCATTTTGCTTCAAGATGCCATTCTTGAAGCCTCTCACAAGACCCTCAAGGTAACCGTTGTCAATGTTGAAGAGACTGTCCAGCATCTTGACTCTGGGGAAAGAAAAAAAGAGAGATGAGGGAAGAAGTTCAAAACAAGCCATACTAGAATAGGTAATTGTGTAGAAGTAAAAGAGTTGGAAAGTTTGGTTTAGTTGGCGCAACATCTGTGGTCATGTGCCGGAGAGAGACAGAAGGGGAAGGAATTATAGGAGAAGGGAACAGACCCCAGGAGACGGGACACAACCCCCGATTAATACCTGGTACCCATTCACTACTGGGTGGACAGGGGCGTTAGGGTATCGGAAAAGGAAAAGTTGGAAAGTTTGGTTTAGTCGGCGCAACATCTGTGGTCATATGCCGGAGAGAGACAGAAGGGGAAGGAATTATAGGAGAAGGGAACAGACCCCAGGAGACGGGACACAACCTCCGATTAATACCTGGTACCCATTCACTGCTGAGTGGACAGGGGCGTAGGGTATCGGAAAAGCCGCTCATTTTTTTCCACTCCGCCCGAGAATCGAACCTGGGCTCTCTCAGTTGTGGGCCGAGTGTGCTAACCACTGCACCACGAAGCCCTTCCATGTACAGCGTCAAACAAAACATGCTGGCGTCGGTCAACTTTCGATTTCCCGTTTTTTGCAACATGAAATGGGGAGGCTGTGACTGAGTGGCTAGCATGCAGGCCCTGCATTCACCGTGTTCTCGACAACGCGAGTTCGAATCCACCACTACCACCTGGGATTTTTCAGTCACCGCCGAGTGGCCTAAAACTACCCACATGCTGTCCTGAAGACCACCCATCAACCCGGACTCTAGAGGAAACCGTCCAAGTGAATCAAGAAGGAGTTCCGGGGGGCAGCATGAGCCAAGAGAAGATGGCGCCACTATAAACACTTGCCTGCGCCATGACGGGCTGGGGCCGACTACCCCAGACCTCTGAAGAAAGCTTACCGGCTCTACAGGCTAACACATTAAAAAAGGAAAAAAATGAAATGGAGGTAGAACATGAAAAAGGTACCCACAGTTGATTATAATGTATATCTGAATCCGTGACCACTCGGTGTTTGGTGGGGTGGGTCAACAAAACTAACCTGATCCAACTGTACCCTAGCTTGTCCCCTATGCTGATAAAAAAAAAAAAATGTTAGACTACACTCAAAATTTATACATCAATATCTTCAAGTTTCTTAAGTTTTCTGGAGGCTACAAGTTATTGCACGGCATTGAGATAAATAAATACAACAGTCTAACTTTCAGATGCCTACCTTATTTTTGTTTCAGTCAAGAACTATCTGGGGTAAAGATTCGTTTTAGTACCGTGCCAGTATCTCATAATCTACTTTATGAAACATCAGTATCTCTTCATGTGTCTTTTCTACAAACCTTCAACAGTCATGGAAACGCTTTCAAAATCCAATTCAAGGACTTTGTTTTACGGTAAAGATTCGTTTTAGGTCCGTGGCAGTATCTCATAATCTACCTTATGAAACATCAGTATCTCTTCATGTATCTTTTCTACAAACCTTCAACAGTCATGGAAACGCCTTCAAACTCCAATTCAAGGACTTTGTTTTACGGTAAAGATCCGTTTTAGGTCCGTGCCAGTATCTCATTACCTACCTTATGGAACATCAGTATCTCTTCATGTGTCTTTTCTACAAACCTTCAACAGTCATGGAAACACTTTTAAGATCCAATTCAGGGACTTTTTTTTTACGGTAAAGATTCGTTTTAGGTCCGTGGCAGTATCTCATTACCTACCTTATGGAACATCAGTATCTCTTCATGTGTCTTTTCTACAAACCTTCAACAGTCATGGAAATGCCTTCAAACTCCAATTCAAGGACTTTGTTTTACGGTAAAGATTCATGTTAGGTCCGTGCCAGTATCTCATAATCTACTTTATGAAACATCAGTATCTCTTCATATATCTTTTCTACAAACCTTCAACAGTCATGGAAATGCCTTCAAACTCCAATTCAAGGACTTTGTTTTACGGTAAAGATTCGTTTTAGGTCCGTGGCAGTATCTACCTTATGAAACATCAGTATCTCTTCATATATCTTTTCTACAAACCTTCAACAGTCATGGAAACGCTTTCAAAATCCAATTCAAGGACTTTTTTTTACGGTAAAGATTCGTTTTAGGTCCGTGGCAGTATCTCATTACCTACCTTATGAAACATCAGTATCTCTTCATATATCTTTTCTACAAACCTTCAATAGTCATGGAAACGCTTTCAAAATCCAATTCAAGGACTTTTTTACTCTTCAAAATTGGGGATAATGTTTATGAAAGCCCATCGCCTCCTTTGGCAGTGGCCATGGCGACGGTGATGCCGCCGCAGCCGCAAAATAGCTCACAGAGGGTTTAGAGTGGGGGAGCATATTTGAACTACTCCAACCGAGCTTTATGACCTGCTAACATGTATATGCGACTTATTTCTGCAGGGAGGTATTTCTCGCAACACCGGTCGCACCGCCACCGCGCCCGTTGCCAGAGCAAACCTGTTACAGGAAACTCTTGATATACGCGAGTTTGGTTTACGCGTTTTTTAAATAACGCGCGCTCCAAAACCCAAATAAATGTTTAATTTACACGTTTTTTAAATAACGCGTGGTCCAAAACCCAAATAAATGTTTAATTTACACGTTTTTTAAATAACGCGCGCTCCAAAACCCAAATAAATGTTTAATTTACACGTTTTTTAAATAACGCGTGGTCCAAAACCCAAATAAATGTTTAATTTACACGTTTTTTAAATAACGCGTGGTCCAAAACCCAAATAAATGTTTAATTTACACGTTTTTTAAATAACGCGTGGTCCAAAACCCAAATAAATGTTTAATTTACACGTTTTTTAAATAACGCGCGCTCCAAAACCCAAATAAATGTTTAATTTACACGTTTTTTAAATAACGCGTGCTCCAAAACCCAAATTAATGTTTAATTTACACGTTTTTTTAAATAACGCGTGGTCCAAAACCCAAATAAATGTTTAATTTACACGTTTTTTACACTTATATGCGATATTTTATGGAGTGGCCACCAGATGTCTCACGCAACTGGACTCACACGGCCACACAGCTGAGCTCAATTCTTCCCGCGCGCCACTTGAACAACAATACAGTACCCACGCTGCCACGCTACTCAACATTGTAGGGGTGGGCAGGTACTGGTACCAATACCAGTACTAACGGTACCAGCTATACGGTACAGTACCGGTACCAGACTGCTCGGTACTGGTACTAATACTAGCCAGTTGCTCATGTTGTCCCTCATTTCTTCCTCACACGATTGAGGCTGAGACTGAGTGGATATCTCGGTGATATGGATATTCTCTCTCTCTCTCTCTCTCTCTCTCTCTCTTATTTAAACATAATATTACTGATCAAAAAGGAGGCTCAAAATTAGACTTTTTAGGTATAACTATTTGAAGAGAGAGAGAGAGAGAGAGAGAGAGAGAGAGAGAGAGAGAGAGAGAGAGAGAGAGAGAGAGAGAGAGAGAGAGAGAGAGTCATCGAGGGGAAATGAGGGGAAGAGGAGGAGGAAGAGGAGGAGGAGGAGGAAGATTGAGCCGGAAACGAAGGAGAAATAGCGGAGACAGAGAGAGAGAGAGAGAGAGAGAGAGAGAGAGAGAGAGAGAGAGAGAGAGACGGAAATGAAGGGAGGAGGAGGAGGAAGAGGATTTACAGTTTTTGATTTACGCATAAAATGACTTACCTGTATTTTTACACAAATACCGCGGATTTTATCATGGAAGATGAATATAACCTAACCTAACCTAACTTAACAAAACCCTCTGTGAGCTAGATTGTGGCGGCGGCAGCGTCACCACGGCTACCACCAGAGGAGGTGACGCGCTTTCGCAAACACTATCCCCTATTTTCAAGAGTAAAAAAAATGGTAAAGATTCGTTTTAGGTCCGTGCCAGTATCTCATGATCTACCTTATGAAACATCAGTATCTCTTCATATATCTTTCCCACAAACCTTCAACAGTCATGGAAACGCTTTCAAAATCCAATTCAAGGACTTTTTTTTTTTTACTCCTGAAAATAGGGGAGAATGTTTGCGAAAGCGTCGCCTCCTCTGGCGGCGGCCGTGGCGACGCTGCAGCCTCAATATAGCTCACAGAGGGTTTAGGGAGGAGGCGATGCGCTTCCATAAACATTATCCCCTATTTTCAGGAGTAAAAAAACTCCTTGCATTGGATTTTCAAAGCGTTTCCATGACTGTTGAAGGTTTATAGAAAAGATATATGAAGAGATACTGATGTTTCATAAGGTAGATCATGAGATACTGGCACGGACCTAAAACGAATCTTTACCATTTTTTTTACTCTTGAAAATAGGGGATAGTGTTTGCGAAAGCGCGTCACCTCCTCTGGTGGTGGCCGTGGCGACGCTGCCGCCGCCACAATCTAGCTCACAGAGGGTTTTGTTAAGTTAGGTTAGGTTATATTCATCTTCCATGATAAAATCCGCGGTATTTGTGTAAAAATACAGGTAAGTCATTTTATGCGTAAATCAAAAACTGTAAATCCTCTTCCTCCTCCTCCTCCATTCATTTCCTTCCCTCCTTCCCTCCATGTCTCTCCATTGTCTAGTTTCCTTCTCTCTCTCTCTCTCTCTCTCTCTCTCTCTCTCTCTGCTATTTCTCCTTCGTTTCCAGCTCAATCTTCCTCCTCTTAACCAAAAAAAGTCCTTGCATTGGATTTTTAAAGCGTTTCCATGACTGTTGAAGGTTTGTAGAAAAGACATATGAAGAGATACTGATGTTTATATATATATGAAGGGATAGTGATGTTTTATATGGTAGATAATGAGATACTGGCACGGACCTAAAACGAATCTTTACCAAAAAAAGTCCTTGAATTGGATTTTTAAAGCGTTTCCATGACTGTTGAAGGATTGTAGAAAAGACATATGAAGAGATACTGATGTTTATATATATATGAAGGGATAGTGATGTTTTATATGGTAGATAAGAGATACTGGCACGGACCTAAAACGAATCTTTACCAAAAAAAGTCCTTGAATTGGATTTTTAAAGCGTTTCCATGACTGTTGAAGGTTTGTAGAAAAGACATATGAAGAGATACTGATGTTTATATATATATGAAGGGATAGTGATGTTTTATATGGTAGATAATGAGATACTGGCACGGACCTAAAACGAATCTTAACCAAAAAAAGTCCTTGAATTGGATTTTCGAAGCGTTTCCATGACTGTTGAAGGTTTGTAGAAAAGACATATGAAGAGATACTGATGTTTATATATATATATGAAGGGAAAGTGATGTTTTATATGGTAGATTATGAGATACTGGCACGGTACTAAAACGAATCTTAACCAAAAAAAGTCCTTGAATTGAATTTTAAAAGCGTTTCCATGACTGTCGAAGGTTTGTAGAAAAGATATATGAAGAGATACTGATGTTTATATATATATGAAGGGATAGTGATGTTTTATATGGTAGATAATGAGATACTGGCACGGACCTAATACGAATCTTAACCAAAAAAAGTCCTTGAATTGGATTTTTAAAGCATTTCCATGACAGCTGAAGGATTGTAGAAAAGACATATGAAGAGATACTGATGTTTATATATATATGAAGGGAAAGTGATGTTTTATATGGTAGATAATGAGATACTGGCACGGACCTAAAACGAATCTTTACCAAAAAAAGTCCTTGAATTGGATTTTTAAAGCGTTTCCATGACTGTTGAAGGATTGTAGAAAAGATATATGAGGAGATACTGATGTTTATATATATATATGAAGGGAGAGTGATGTTTTATATGGTAGATAATGAGATACTGGCACGGTACTAAAACGAATCTTTACCAAAAAAAGTCCTTGAATTGGATTTTTAAAGCGTTTCCATGACTGTTGAAGGTTTGTAGAAAAGACATATGAAGAGATACTGATGTTTATATATATATGAAGGGATAGTGATGTTTTATATGGTAGATAATGAGATACTGGCACGGACCTAAAACGAATCTTTACCAAAAAAAGTCCTTGAATTGGATTTTTAAAGCGTTTCCATGACTGTTGAAGGTTTGCAGAAAAGATATATGAAGAGATACTGATGTTTATATATATATGAAGGGATAGTGATGTTTTATATGGTAATAAGAGATACTGGCACGGGCCTAAAACGAATCTTAACCAAAAAAAGTCCTTGAATTGGATTTTTAAAGCGTTTCCATGACAGCTGAAGGATTGTAGAAAAGACATATGAAGAGATACTGATGTTTATATATATATGAAGGGAAAGTGATGTTTTATAAGGTAGATAATGAGATACTGGCACGGACCTAAAACGAATCTTTACCAAAAAAAGTCCTTGAATTGGATTTTTAAAGCGTTTCCATGACTGTTGAAGGTTTGTAGAAAAGACATATGAAGAGATACTGATGTTTATATATATATATGAAGGGAAAGTGATGTTTTATATGGTAATAAGAGATACTGGCACGGTCCTAAAACGAATCTTAACCAAAAAAAGTCCTTGAATTGGATTTTTAAAGCGTTTCCATGACAGCTGAAGGTTTGTAGAAAAGACATATGAAGAGATACTGATGTTTATATATATATATGAAGGGAAAGTGATGTTTTATATGGTAGATAAGAGATACTGGCACGGACCTAAAACGAATCTTTACCAAAAAAAGTCCTTACATTGGATTTTTAAAGCGTTTCCATGACTGTTGAAGGATTGTAGAAAAGACATATGAAGAGATACTGATGTTTATATATATATGAAGGGAAAGTGATGTTTTATATGGTAGATAATGAGATACTGGCACGGACCTAAAACGAATCTTAACCAAAAAAAGTCCTTGCATTGGATTTTCAAAGCGTTTCCATGACTGTTGAAGGTTTGTAGAAAAGACATATGAAGAGATACTGATGTTTATATATATATATGAAGGGAAAGTGATGTTTTAAATGGTAGATAAGAGATACTGGCACGGTCCTAAAACGAACCTTTACCAAAAAAAAGTCCTTGAATTGGATTTTAAAAGCGTTTCCATGACTGTTGAAAGTTTGTAGAAAAGACATATGAAGAGATACTGATGTTTATATATATATGAAGGGAAAGTGATGTTTTATATGGTAGATAATGAGATACTGGCACGGGCCTAAAACGAATCTTTACCAAAAAAAGTCCTTGAATTGGATTTTTAAAGCGTTTCCATGACTGTTGAAGGATTGTAGAAAAGACATATGAAGAGATACTGATGTTTATATATATATGAAGGGAGAGTGATGTTTTATATGGTAGATAAGCGATACTGGCACGGACCTAAAACGAATCTTTACCAAAAAAAGTCCTTACATTGGATTTTTAAAGCGTTTCCATGACAGCTGAAGGTTTGTAGAAAAGATATATGAAGAGATACTGATGTTTATATATATATGAAGGGAAAGTGATGTTTTATATGGTAGATAATGAGATACTGGCACGGTACTAAAACGAACCTTTACCATATCTGGCCTTAGAGAGATAGCAAGACCCTCATGAGGTAATTGATTTTATATGGTAATAAGAGATACTGGCACGGTACTAAAACGAACCTTTACCGTATCTGGCCTTAAAGAGATAGCAAGACCCTCATGAGGTAATTGATTTTATATGGTAGATAAGAGATACTGGCACGGTACTAAAATGAACCTTTACCGTATCTGGCCTTAAAGAGCTGGCTAGACCCTCACGAGGTAATGATAATAAGGTCCGTCACAGCCCCGTCAGCCCCGTCAGCCCCGTCAGGAAATGTCCCTCCCCGCTGCTATAATGGAGTATCCTTCGGGCACCACTCACTGCTGTCTATTCCTGGCCTCTAGTTTCCCCAGTACGCCTCGGCACCATTAAAACAAGGCAGCAGCTCCTCCTCACCTACCTCTCGTCCTGCAGCGGGTCGATCAGCTGTCATGTGAGCCAGGCCGATGAAAGCCCTGCCGCTATTGGTCAGGAGGGACGCCCGCCAGCCAATCACAGGCCGCCTTACATTTGGGCGCGTGATACACCGACCACGAGCCTAAAGAAAAATTAGGATGTTTTACTTGTGACAATAAACTATTAATCAATCAGGTGAAGGAAACATGAATTGAATTGAAATATTTGTTGTTGTGAAAGGCAGCAAAGGGGAGTTAGTTAATTACAAAAAATAAAAATCTCCATATTGTATCCAGTTCTCCTTCCTCCTTTGTTGTTTTACTTGTAACAATAAACTATTAATCAATCAGGTGAAGGAAACACGCATTGAATTGAAATATTTGTTGTTGTGAAAGACAGCAAAGGGGAGTTAGTTAATTACAAAAAATAAAAATCTCCATATTGTATTAGTTCTCCTTTCTCCTTGATACATTGATATTTATATGATATGCATGTTTTATAAAAATGTATATCACACACTATATATATACATTCATGATTTTGGTAATTCAGTAATAAATAGCACATAATTATCAGGGGCTCCCGTGGTCCCGTGGTCTCTGCCTTGAGCTTCGGTGGGGTGCTAGAGCGTGGGTTCGAGAGCTATTCTATGGGGGTGGAAAGAATTTAAACCCCCCAAAATATATGATACATAATCTGATCACAAATGCTTTGATGTATATTATGAAATGGTTTGTGTGAGGGGTGATTTTTTCTCATTTTTCTCGCTTGGAGGGACCATTAAGAAACATGATCCCTGCTGCTACCGGGTTAAGTTCTCAAGTATCAGAATGTTAGCTGATCCTTCCTTCAGCATTCTGTAGGAATCTGAAATCAAACAAGACATGTACTACTTTGTCTCTATTCCTGACCATCATTTTTTGACATGCATGCAAAAGAAGAGTTTATAATACAAAAGTTCTCCCTTTAAGATCACTGAATCCCAGTCTACATCATTGGATAAACATTGTTCTTTATATCTCCAAGTAACTGAGTGATCCAAACTACATCAGTCATGCACAAAAATAGGGGTGTGTTCCAGCAAATCTGTGACATTCCATAACATAAAGCACAATATTGTCTCCCTTTGTTTCCTTATAGGCCGAAGTCTGAAATGCTCCATAAACTAGATGCAAAGACCTCTGAAACAAAACATTCTTCCTGACACAATCAATTTGACTTTTTCCTCACAAAAATGTTAAGAAAGAAAAGGAAGGAATGATTTTAATACAAGTTATTCCTTAAGATGAATAACTTAAGAATAACTAGATGCAGACCTCTGAAACCAATCATTCTTTCCTCACAAAAATGTTAAGAAAGAAAAGGAAGGAAGGATTTTAATACAAGTTATTCCTTAAGATGAATAACTTAAAAATAACCAGATGCAGACCTCTGAAACAAATCATTCTTTCCTCACAAAAATGTTAAGAAAGAAAAGGAAGGAAGGATTTTAATACAAGTTGTTGTTCCTTAAGATGAATAACTTAAGAATAACTAGATGCAAAGACCTCTGAAACAAAACATTCTTTCCTCACAATGTTAAGAAAGAAAAGGAAGGAATGATTTTAATACAAGTTATTCCTTAAGATGAATAACTTAAAAATAACTAGATGCAGACCTCTGAAACAAATCATTCTTTCCTCACAAAAATGTTAAGAAAGAAAAGGAAGGAATGATTTTAATACAAGTTATTCCTTAAGATGAATAACTTAAAAATAACCAGATGCAGACCTCTGAAACAAATCATTCTTCCTGACATAATCATTTTGACATCCATTCTTTCCTCACAAAAATGTTAAGAAAGAAAAGGAAGGAATGATTTTAATACAAGTTATTCCTTAAGATGAATAACTTAAAAATAACCAGATGCAGACCTCTGAAACAAATCATTCTTTCCTCACAAAAATGTTAAGAAAGAAAAGGAAGGAAGGATTTTAATACAAGTTATTCCTTAAGATGAATAACTTAAGAATAACTAGATGCAGACCTCTGAAACAAATCATTCTTTCCTCACAAAAATGTTAAGAAAGAAAAGGAAGGAAGGATTTTAATACAAGTTGTTCCTTAAAATGAATAACTTAAGATGTTTAACTGAAAGTGACAAATGCAAGCATGTTCAAGAAATTCTCCATATGGGTATAGCTAATTATATTAAGGCTGTTCTGTAAATCAGGAGAGACAGTTTGGTGGTACTATGTTTAGTGTTAGGGACTCACAAAATAACCAAACTTGCTTGACCGTTTATTGAGTGATATTTGTCTCTACTATCAAACTGTCTCTCCTGATCGTTACAAGCACATTGCTGGGGTGTAGGTGTTGGTATGCGATCCCCCTCATGTGGTACTGGTTCAAGTCTGCAGAAACAAGCTCTCCGTTAGCAAACAATTCAAATCACAGCATAATCACAAACGTTTATACACTGGACATGGTCAAATACACTAAGGACAAGTGTCACTCATTGTAAGATCAAGCGAGTCGTCATCTGTTGGCATGTGGGGAGGCAGGGTTTCTTTGGCTCCCCCCTCTGTGCTGGCCGGGCTGAGTGGCTCACTGACGGACATGGTCAAATAAACTAAGGGCAAGCGTCACTCAATGTAAGATCAAGCGAGTCATCGTCTACTGGGATGCGGGGAGGCAGGGTTTCTTTGGCTCCCCCTTCTGTGCTGGCCGGGCTGAGTGGCTCACTGATGGTAGCCTCCACACCAGGGTTTTCACTGTCTGACTCCTCCTTGGTGTGTGGCTGCAGCAAGCTTTCCGAATCGCTAGTGAACTCACAAGCCTCCATCTCCAAGGACTGGCAAACGTTCTCCTCCCCCACCTTGATGGCAACCCTCTCGCTGAAGACTTCTGTGAGGTAGATGTTGAGTGGCGTCCTCTGCCACAGATGGTTGGAGCGATAGATGGGGCTGTTGGTGGAGAGCAAGGACTCCACGAGAGGGCGCTGGTCTGGGTCCTTAGCCATGGCCATCTTGATCAGGGCCATGTTGCAGTAGTACTTCATGATGGAGTCGTAGTACTTGTCCCCCTTGCAGGCCATCCACAGCAACAGCAGGCCAAAGTTAAACACATCATCTGCTTTGGTCAAGGGTTTGGCATAATTGAATCTCTCAAATGCCCAGCCTTCCCCAGTGCTGAACTTCGTCTGACTGTCAATGGGTCTAAGTGATGCATGGCCGTTCGTTACAAGCACATTGCCGGGGTGTAGGTGTTGGTATGCGATCCCCCTCATGTGGTACTGGTTCAAGTCTGCAGAAACAAGCTCTCCGTTAGCAAACAATTCAAATCACAGCATAATCACAAACGTTTATACACAGAATAAAGATACATAAACCAAAATAATAATAATCTACAACTCGGGTAGGAATACATAGGAATACATAGGAAGAACAGACACCAGAAGACCTGTCAGTCTATGGCGAGGGTGTCTGTTTACTACCGCTACTATGATCTATGTGTGGTAGGACAGGATAGAATAGATGAAGGCTCCTCCCCACCCATCTCTCCACGTGCCGTTTATACACAAAATAAAGATATATAAACCAAAATAATAATAATCTACAAGTAGGGTAGGCGGTGGCTGAGTGGTTAGTGTGCGGGCCCTGCATTCACCGTGTGCTTTTTTATTTTTTTTTTTTTTTTTTTACAGCAAAGGAGACAGCTCAAGGGCACAGAATAAAGGGACGACACGGGTTCGAATCCCCACACTACCACCTGGGATTTTTCAGTCACCGCCGAGTGGCTTAAAACTACCCATATGCTGTCCTGAAGACCACCCATCAACCCGGACTCTAGAAGAAACCGTCCAAGTGAATCAAGAATGAGATCCGAGGGGCAGCATGACCCAAAAATAAATGGCACCACTATAAAAATTGCCTGCACCATGACGGGCTTAGGCCAACCACCAGGCCCCTGAAGAAAGCCTACTGGCACTGTAGGCGAAACAGTAAAAAAAATAGTAAATAAATAAAAACATAAAAAAATAAAACTGATATATATCTAAGTCAACCTTTAAGCTCAGCACTAAGTTTTCTATTGTCTTGAAAGGATCCAATTCCTTACTGAGTTTAATAACACCATCAAGTAGTGTGATCTCATTACAAGATCTATGCTCATTTGTCTCAATGTTAATGTTTAAGTTTAACCTGGTAGCAGCGGGGGATCATGTTTCTTAATGGTCCCTCCAAGCAAGAAAAACGAGAAAAAATCACCCCTCACACAAACCATTTTATAATATATTTCAAAGCATTTGTGATCAGATTATGTATCATCTATTTTGGGGGGTTTATATCATGGCACAAATTTGGCCCATCGCTGCTACATGGTAAAGCCACAAATTTGGCCCATCGCTGCTACATGGTAAAGCCACAAATTTGGCCCATCGCTGCTACATGGTAAAGCCACAAATTTGGCCCATCGCTGCTACATGGTAAAGCCACAAATTTGGCCCGTCGCTGCTACATGGTAAAGCCACAAATTTGGCCCATCGCTGCTACATGGTAAAGCCACAAATTTGGCTCGTCGCTGCTACACGGTAAAGCCACAAATTTGGCCCATCACTGCTACCGGGTTAAGCATGTATACTTTGCAAGATTCAGCAGTGTCAGCATGTAGCCTGTACATACACGTACCATACCAAGTAAAGAATGGAGACGCACTAAAGCTTCTCTCGTTCCACCCACAACCCTCCATAGTGACGAGAATGGGATGTGGTATATTCCAACGCTCCTACAGTGTATTACATTGACTACACACATGCACAACAGACCTAATAGCATTGTACAGGATACAAGAGGGACTGGAGAAATTGGACAGGGAAGACCTAGTTGTATGTGACAGAAGTGTGACAAGAGGCAATGGTAAGAAATTGAAGAAGAGTGACTGTAGGAGAGACATCAAGAAATACAGTTTTCCATACAGAAGCATAACATGGAACGGACTTGATGAGGAGACTGTGTGTGCAAAAACGATTCATGAATTTAAAGCCAAATTGGATAATAAGCCTTATGGAGACGGGACAGCACAAGCCTATAGTCCGGTAAATCTTCAGTGGCGGCTCTGACGTAGACAGCCCGCTAGACACTGGTGTCCAACTGACCTCGTGTACCATGCCTCTCACACCCCTCTCTCTCTCTTTCTCACTCTAGTATAAAAACAAATATGGTTTTTATGATTGATTCTCTATCTGTGAATGAATACAAAGAAATTTGTACAACACTTGGCAGCGTTGCCACCGTGGCGTTGTCAGCTCAAGTCTGAGTCATGCTCCTCTTAACCCAACACACCACAGTTGCCAGTTGCTCTGCCTGCTTTAATTATCGCATTTCTGACATTTTTTAGAGTGTGTCTGCCATCTGCCATACAATGTCACCCATATGGCATAATTATGATAAAATATGGAGACGGTACCTATATATGGAATGCCAGGACCGTCAAGCAAATTCTGATGTGAGTCATCCAGGTGAATGGTGAGGTTCCGCTGGGGATGGCCAGGGAGTGGGGAAGGAGTGGTCGCTAAGAACATTGAAATATTACACTTTGACCTTATATCCATACCACCCAAGGGGTAAAGAGTCTTGGTGCAATTTTTTTTAAAGAGGTTTATTATTATTATTATTATTTTTATTATTATTATTATTATTATTATTATCATGCATTGTCGTGCACCATACTCCCCGAATGAGAGTACACCCCCACTTTTCTCTCTCACACACACACACACAGAGAGAGAGAGAGAGAGAGAGAGAGAGAGAGAGAGAGAGAGAGTGTGTGTGTGTGTGTATGTGTGTTTGTGTGTGAGAGAGAGAGAGAGAGAGAGAGAGAGAGAGAGAGAGAGAGAGAGAGAGAGAGAGAGAGAGAGAGAGAGAGAGAGAGAGAGAGAGAGAGAGAGAGAGAGAGAGAGAGAGAGAGAGAGAGAGAGAGAGAGAGAGAGAGAGAGAGAGAGAGAGATGCCTCTTCAACTAGGTAAATACAGGTATGTGAATACAGCAGAACACAACAACCTTGATGGGTTAAATGCATGGCCACTTTTCAAAATGTCCGTGGCCTGTGTTTCCAAAGCCTTATATGAAAAATACAAAAATATGAACACAAAAAAATCATAATCTCCAAGTCTAAAATTAATGCCAACCCTTTATAATATCTGTGGCCAGCATTTCCAGAGGTGGCTGAGTGGTTAGCGTGACGGCCCCGCGTTCAGGAGCTCCAGGAGGGACGTGGGTTCGAATCCTGACCGTCGCACAGCTGAGGTTTCTCAGTCACCGCTGAGTGGCCTAAGACTACCCACATGCTGGCCTGAAGACCACCCATCAACCTGGGCTCTTGATAACCTCTCTAAAGAGTGGCTCAAAGATGAGGTCCGGGAGGGCAGCATGAGCCAACACGAGATGGCACCACTATAAACACACGCCTGCGCCAGAACGGGCTGGGCCGACCACCAGGCCCCACCGGAAAGAAGCCTTGGGCCGACCATCAGGCCCCACCGGGAGAAAGCCTACCGGTGCAATAGGCCGCGACGTAAAAAAAAAGAGCCTTATAGAAGGAGTAAACAAATATAAACCCACAAGAATCTACTTTGTATGCAAAAAATGAAAGCTCAAACACTCACCCTTTAGAATGTCTGTGGCCAGGATTTCTAGAGTCAAGGGAGTGATGTTCCTACTGCTCCTGCTCTTGATGAACTGGTGCAGCGTCTGTGGCCTTTGTCCCATGTGTGTGCAGCCCATGGAGGAGCTCTCGAGTTTCTCAATGGTGTGCATCAGTTTGGTGGCTACAGCAGGCACTACCATTTGGGCCAGCTCTTGCCCCTGGGTTGAAATAGTGGTGATTTTTTTGTTCTTTTTATTTTTTTATTAACAGAAGCAGCTTAACCCGGTAGCAGCGGGGATCATGTTTCTTAATGGTCCCCCCAAGTGAGAAAAATGAGAAAAAATCACCCCTCACACAAACCATTTCATAATATATATCAAAGCATTTGTGATCAGATTATGTATCATCTATTTTGGGGGTTTATATCATGGCACAAATTTGGCCCGTCGCTGCTACACGGTAAAGCCACAAATTTGGCCCGTCGCTGCTACCGGGTTAAGGTCAGAACAAAATAAAAAAAAAGCCTGCTAAATGCTACTCCTGTAAAAGAAGATAGTTTGAGTGGCAAGAAGAAAGAAAAGTTGGAAAGTTTCGTTTAGTCGGCGCAACATCTGTGGTCATATGCTGGCGAGAGACAGAAGAGGAAGGAATTATAGGAGAAGGGAACAGACCCCAGGAGACGGGACACAACCCCCGATTAATACCTGGTACCCATTCACTGCTGGGTGGACAGGGGCGTAGGGTATCGGAAAAGCCGCACAAATTTTTCCACTCCGCCCGGGAATTGAACCCGGGCTCTCTCAGTTGTTAGCCAAGTGTGCTAACCACTGCACCATGAAGCCCCCAGCAAGAAGAAAGGGTCAGTTTTGGATGACGAGGTGTCTTGATATATTTCTGTTTTGGCAGTGTTTTAGTCGCAGGCAGGAGGAAATACAGATGAAGGAAAGCTGCTCCAAAGTTTGCCAGTGAAAGGGATGAGAGAATAAAGATATTGGTTAATGCTTTCATGAGGGATTTGGATAGCACAGGCCGGGATGAGCTAGAGTAGAAAGTTATGTGTAATGAGGCTACAGGAGGCATGGAGGCATTTTTTTTTTTACAACAAAGGAGACAGCTCAAGGGCACAAAAAAAAGGAAACAATAATAAAAAAAAGCCTGTTACTCGCTGCTCCTAGAAAATAAAAAAAAGACTCAAAAGAGGTGGCTGAAAGAGAGGTCAATTTCAGAAGAGGTGTCCTGATACCCTCATCTTCAAAGAGTTCAAGTTGTAGGCAGGAGGAAATACAGATGAGTAGTCAGCAGGAAAATGCCAGTAGATTATAGAGAGGGAACAATTTCATGTGATTTAACTGCCTAACTTAGCAAACAAGGCTCTCACCAGTACCACAAACCACTCCTTCAAATCAACTTTGAAAATGACACCAATGACTGGAATTATACAGTGCTACATACTCACTTTATGCAGGATGGTGGCTTCATTAGTCAGGGCAGTTTCCAAGTTTTTGCATTTGTTGGTGTAATTTCCAAGTCCGACGTTTCCGTTTGTGAAGCCGAGGAAAACACTGGCGATGACGTCGATGGCTTCGTCTGTCTTCTTCTGAGCCATCATGTAATTGAGCTGGAAAGAAAGAAAGAGTATACTTAACCTGGTAGCAGGGGGGATCATGTTTCTTAATGGTCCCTCTAAGCGAGAAAAATGAGAAAAAATCATCCCTCACACAAACCATTTCATAATATATATCAAAGCATTTGTGATCAGATTATGTATCATCTATTTTGGGGGGTTTAAATCATGGCACAAATTTGGCCCGTCGCTGCTACACGGTAAAACCACAAATTTGGCCCGTCGCTGCTACACGGTAAAGCCACAAATTTGGCCCGTCGCTGCTACACGGTAAAGCCACAAATTTGGCCCGTCGCTGCTACACGGTAAAGCCACAAATTTGGCCCGTCGCTGCTACACGGTAAAGCCACAAATTTGGCCCGTCGCTGCTACACAGTAAAGCCACAAATTTGGCCCGTCGCTGCTACATGGTAAAGCCACAAATTTGGCCCGTCGCTGCTACACGGTAAAGCCACAAATTTGGCCCGTCGCTGCTACACGGTAAAGCCACAAATTTGGCCCGTTGCTGCAACACGGTAAAGCCACAAATTTGGCCCGTCGCTGCTACCAGGTTAAGGGGTATTTCTATTCCCTAGTTGTGAAGTTCTCCAGACTGTTCCATTCCCTCTTCTGGACGTGAAAATCTCTTTACAACGAGAGGCGTTTAGTGCAAATGGAGCGACCACACCAACTAAGGAGATACTCTGTTTTTGGTGGCACCTGGCAGAGACAGATTTCTTGTTGCATCATGTGGGGAAAAAAGCGACATTTATTGAAGCAGATGATTTGTAGGCCTAAGGTTGTGTAATTTTTCTATTGAACTCGGATGGTGTGCGGCGTGTTTAGTGTGGTGGTCACTGTAACCCATCCGCTGCGATTGGCATGGATTTGTCTTTCACTGGTAGCCTGGTAACATATACTCCCAGGTCTTTCTCTGCCTCTGTGGTGGATAGTGGAGTGTTTCCCATGTGGTATTGGTGTGCTGGATATCCCTTCACTGGTAGCCTGGTAACATATACTCCCAGGTCTTTCTCTGCCTCTGTGGTGGATAGTGGAGTGTTTCCCATGTGGTATTGGTATGCTGGATATCCCTTCACTGGTAGCCTGGTAACATACACTCCCAGGTCTTTCTCTGCCTCTGTGGTGGATAGTGGAGTGTTTCCCATGTGGTATTGGTATGCTGGATATCCCTTTACTGGTAGCCTGGTAACATACACTCCCAGGTCTTTCTCTGCCTCTGTGGTGGATAGTGGAGTGTTTCCCATGTGGTATTGGTGTGCTGGATATCCCTTCACTGGTAGCCTGGTAACATACACTACAGGTCTTTCTCTGCCTCTGTGGTGGATAGTGGAGTGTTTCCCATGTGGTATTGGTGTGCTGGATATCCCTTCACTGGTAGCCTGGTAACATACACTCCCAGGTCTTTCTCTGCCTCTGTGGTGAATAGTGGAGTGTTTCCCATGTGGTATTGGTGTGCTGGATATCCCTTCACTGGTAGCCTGGTAACATACACTCCCAGGTCTTTCTCTGCCTCTGTGGTGGATAGTGGAGTGTTTCCCATGTGGTATTGGTGTGCTGGATATCCCTTCACTGGTAGCCTGGTAACATACACTCCCAGGTCTTTCTCTGCCTCTGTGGTGGATAGTGGAGTGTTTCCCATGTGGTATTGGTATGCTGGATATCCCTTCACTGGTAGCCTGGTAACATACACTCCCAGGTCTTTCTCTGCCTCTGTGGTGGATAGTGGAGTGTTTCCCATGTGGTATTGGTGTGCTGGATATCCCTTCACTGGTAGCCTGGTAACATATATTCCCAGGTCTTTCTCTGCCTCTGTGGTGGATAGTGGAGTGTTTCCCATGTGGTATTGGTATGCTGGATATCCCCTCCCAAGGTGCATGGCTTTACATTTTTCTTCATTGAATTGTAGCAGCCACTTTTTGTTCCATTCCTGTAGCTTGGTGATGTCTTCTTGTAGGGAATCCACAGTGAAGGGGTTAAAACAGGATTTGCTTGAAACAGTACAAATGGCAGGTCACCCACTTTACACCTCACATGTCACACCACACAACCTCCACACATACCCTCTTAACCTAACCACTCTATTACAGCTTACAGTTTTTCTCTCCCTTACCATATTACCCTCCTAAAACCAGACATGTCCTTTCCTTTTTCCCCTACCATTTATTCCCACTTTTTCTTCTATTTACTAATCATTCAGTCACCATAGCACCATATCACCTTTGACGCCTGGCACATTACAGTTTTCTTCTCATTAACGTACACTATCCATCAAGCTTACCTTCCACTTCTCGAACACTCCTTCCAACTGCTTGTAGTACGACTCCTTCAAGTCCTTCAGCTCATGGATATGTGGATATTCATTCTTCAGTTTCCTCAAGAGAATCTGTGGGAAAAGAAATAGAAAAAAATAGAACAGGAAGCACACAAAAAACACACTGCTGGGAAAAGTTGGAAAGTTTCGTTTAGTCGGCGCAACATCTGTGGTCATATGCCGGAGAGAGACAGAAGGGGAAGGAATTATAGGAGAAGGGAACAGACCCCAGGAGACGGGACACAACCCCCGATTAATACCTGGTACCCATTCACTGCTGGGTGGACAGGGGCGTAGGGTATCGGAAAAGCTGCCCAAATTTTTCCACTCCGCCCGGGAATCGAACCCGGGCTCTCTCGGTTGTGAGCTGAGTGTGCTAACCACTGCACCACGAAGCCCCCGCACACCGCTGGGACTCATGAACTCAGTCTCTTCAGAAGGAAACATCACCTGGTATTTATTGAGAGCCACATATCCGTGTTGACGCAGCCCTGGCAACTGCAGAAACCTCTCTTTGCTCTGTGCCTTCATGGCTTGGCTCAGTGTGGACCAGCTGGAGGTCAGGTGGGCAGTCGTCTTGCGCTGTTTAATCACATGGTTAATGAAGTCCATGAATTTTGGCACAGTGTAGTTCTCTGGGTCGGACTTTTTGTATTGCAGGGGTGCCATGTGATGAGATGCATGGCTGTTGATGGAGCTGTGAGAGGAAACAAAAGACGGGAGATGAAAAACATTACAGCTTAAAACATGATAAAAAAAAAAACATAACAGATAAATAACAAAAGATAAAAAAACATACCCAGATGACGCAAAGTAAGGTACAGCATAGTTAGAGAATCCAATCTTGTTTATAGACCCAAAACTGAACTCAGATATTAATATAGCAGAGTAAGATACAGTTAAGTGCTTTGAGAATCCAATGTTGTTTCTAGAGACCCAAAACTGAACTCGGATAATTATATAGTAGAGTAAGATACAGTTAAGTGCTTTGAGAATCCAATGTTGTTTCTAGAGACTTAAAACTGAACTTGGATATTAATATAGTAAAGTGAGATACAGTTAAGTGCTTTGAGAATCCAATGTTGTTTCTAGAGACCCAAAACTGAACTCGGATAATTATATAGTAGTTAAGTGCTTTGAGAATCCAATGTTGTTTCTAGAGACCAAAAAAAAACGGATATCAGATAATTATATAGTAGAGTAGATACAGTTAAGTGTGAATTGAATCTCCAATGTTGTTTCTAGAGACCCAAAACTGAACTCGGATAATTATATAGTAGAGTAAGATACAGTTAAGTGCTTTGAGAATCCAATGTTGTTTCTAGAGACCCAAAACTGAACTCAGATATTAATATAGTAGAGGAAGATACAGTTAAGTGCTTTGAGAATCCAGTCTTGTTTGTTTCTAGATCAACATTTATTTATTATTATTTTTTTTTTACAGCAGAGGAGGCAATGCAAGGGCGTAAAAAAAGAAAACAATAATGGAAAAAAAAAAAAGCCCGCTACTTAATATTACTGCTCCTATTTACTTGAGGACAATATGTAAGTGGAAACAAGGAAAGTCACATCTCTAACTTGGAACGGAGGAAAGTTGGAAAGTTTCGTTTAGTCGGCGCAACATCTGTGGTCATATGCCGGAGAGAGACAGAAGGGGAAGGAATCATAGGAGAAGGGAACAGACCCCAAGAGACGGGACACAACCCCCGATTAATACCTGGTACCCATTCACTGCTGGGTATCGGAAAAGCCGCCCAAATTTTTCCACTCCGCCCAGGAATCGAACCTGGGCTCTCTCGGTTGTGAGCTGAGTGTGCTAACCACTGCACCACGAAGCCCCCTTGGAACAGAGGAAGGATCTACCCACCTTACAGATATCAGGTCCTGCGAACTGCAAATGGCTGCTCTGAACATCTCCTTCTGTAAAAGATTAGGCTTGATCAGTAATACACCTTCCCCTGCTTAAGAAATGGGTAACATAACTTACCTCCAATTTTCTCTCCTTTCCTAATCCTCCTCCTCCTCCTTCCTTGCCTCCCCTCTCTCTCTCTCTCTCTCTCTCTCTCTCTCTCTCTCTCTCTCTCTCTCTCTCTCTCTCTGTCTCTCCATTTCCCTTTTTTCTCCATTTATTTTTCCTTTCTCTCCCCTTCCCTTCCTCCCTTCCTCTCTCTCTCTCTCTCTCTCTCTCTCTCTCTCTCTCTCTCTCTCTCTCTCTCTCTCTCTCTCTCTCTCTCTCTCTCTTCATTCTCTCTCTTCTTGCCCTTTTCTCTTATCTCCAATTTCTCTTCATTTCCTAATCTTCTGTCTCTCTTCTTATCTTTATCTCGCATGGAGGACACTGTGGAGAGAGATTGGTCCTCCTTCTACCCATCTCCAACAATCACACATTCCACACCGCCCACAAGTTACACACTAGTCCCCCTCGCCAGTCATTTTTCAGCGATTTCCAGATCTTTAGCTGAATCAGTTTTTCATCTTGTGACAGCCCTTTCAGCCTGTCAATTTAGTATGTGTGTTCTTAACCCGGTAGCAGCGGGGATCATGTTTCTTAATGGTCCCTCCAAGCGAGAAAAATAAGAAAAAATCACCCCTCACTCAAACCATTTCATAATATATATCAAAGCATTTGTGATCAGATTATGTATCATCTATTTTGGGGGGTTTATATCATGGCACAAATTTGGCCCGTCACTGCTACACGGTATAGCCACAAATTTGGCCTGTCGCTGCTACACGGTAAAGCCACAAATTTGGCCCGTCGCTGCTACACGGTAAAGCCACAAATTTGGCCTGTCGCTGCTACACGGTAAAGCCACAAATTTGGCCCGTCGCTGCTACACGGTAAAGCCACAAATTTGGCCCGTCGCTGCTACTGGGTTAAATTACTTGAACTTTCCTGCCTACATCACAAGTCAACTTAGAAATGAAAGATTTAGTTCATTTTACAATTTCAAGTAAATTAGAAAAAACAACTTTGGCAGTTTGTTAACCTGGTAACTGCAACGGGCTAAATTTGTGGCTTTACCGTGTAGCAGTGACGGGTCAAATTTGTGGCTTTACTGTGTAGCATCGACGGGCTAAATTTGTGGCTTTTTCGTGTAGCAGCGACGGGCCAAATTTGTGCCATGATATAAACCCCCAAAAATATATGATACATAATCTGATCACAAATGCTTTGATATATATTATGAAATGGTTTGTGTGAGGGGTGATATTTTCTCACTTTTCTCGCTTGGAGGGACCATTAAGAAACATGACCCCTGCTGCTACTGGGTTAATGAATGTGACAATACTACAGTAAAATCTCCATGGGGGGCTGCTGTGAGGTGAAGCACACACACAAACCCACCTGGTCGTGCTGCTTCCTGGGCCTGCTGTACCTCGCAAAGCCGGCCTCCACCAGTATATCACTCAGGTAGCCATCACCGTGCAGAACCTGAAAGAACCACAGGTGTCCAGGAAGGGAAAAATGCCACAGTGTAATCAAATATGAAGTATGTAACCTAATATGTGTATACTATAATGTGTAAACTAATACGCTGTTGGAGCTGTAGATAGATAGATAACTTTAAGAACAATGTGAACAGAGGAAAAAGATGAGCATTTATTCATATACAGACACACACACACACACACACACACACGAGCTGCCACCGCCGTAACATCAACACCTGTACCGTCGCTGACACTCTTCGTTACTCATTGTGATTGCCATGTGTTGTGTGTTCTGTGGTGTAAAGATATTGCTGAAAATGTCAAAAAGGGTCTGCATATTGCGAAATCTGAGAAAATCTAAAATCGAAACACTCTCGGTCCAAGGAATTTCGGATAAGGGATTTTTAACTTGTAATAGAAATAATATATGATAGAATGCTGACAGAAATAACAATAGGTGATATAAAGATAATAACAATAATAAATACAGGCAATAGAAGAACTAAAGTAATAGAGACATAAGCAATAGTAATAGAAATAGCAACAGATGATATAAAGATAACAATAACAAATACAGGCAACAGAAGAAATAAAGTAATAGACAGATATAACAGAAATGATGATAGACATTAGAAATACTACAATAACAAACAGATAATATAAATAAAATACAGGTAACTCTCGATTTACACAAGTTTGGTTTACGCGTTTTTGAAATAACGCGGGATCCAAAATCCAATAAATGTTTAATTTACACGTTTTTTTCACTTATACGCGATATTTTATGGAGTGTCCACAAGATGTCTCAAGCAACTGGACTCACATGGCGCTGCGGCCACAAAGCTGAGCTCAGTTCTTCCCGCGCGCCACTTGAACAACAATACAGTACCCACGCTACTCAACAACAACACCCTCGCTGCTGTGCTACCACGAGGGGAAGGGCAGCCAGAGGAGGAACCACGAGAGGGAGAGGAGTCAGAGTGATACAGTAGGCAATAAAGGTACAAACCTACCTCTTGTTTGATTTACATTGTTTTTGATTTACACGACCTCTTCAAGGACACAATACTCGCGTAAATTGAGGGTTACCTGAAGAACTGATACTCGGAATAATAAGAGATAACAGAAACAGAGTATAGAAACATCAGATGGATAACTGAATACACTCAAAAACACATAAAACCCAACACTAAACAAACTCATGCACCCCAATACATATGAGGTCAGGTCAGGTCACAGCCTACCTCCACGTGCGTCCATCTTCGACCCCATGGCTGGAACATCTCCACCTTCAACTTGGTGTCAGGCTGCAGCAGCTCCTTCAGATACTTCATAGCCTGGAGGTTAGGGAGCATTAGTGTGTGTGTGTGTGTGTATTTACCTAGTTGTAGTCTACAGGGCCTGAGGTAAGCTCAAATAGTCCCGTCTCTATATCTACATTGATCCAGCCTTTCCTTCATTTACTGGACACTGCTCGCCTCCACCACTTCTTCCCGCAAGCAGTTCCAGGTGTTAATACTTTTATGTGGAAAACTATACTTTTTCAAGTCACTCAAACAAAAGTCCTTTATCAAGTTTCTTTCCTTGTCTCTCAGCCCCCACGTTCTCGCAGTAAAGAAGAGATCATCTCTATCCACTTCATCAAACTTATTTATTAACTTATACAGCATGATCAGATCTCCTCTCTCCCTTTTTTGTTCCAATGTCGTCAAGTCCATCTCCTTCAATCTGTCTTCATTGTCATATTCGAGAGTTCTGGGACCACTTTAGTAGAAATTCTCTGTAGTGTGTGTGTGTGTGTGTGTGTGTGTGTGTGTGTGTGTGTGTGTCCCGTCTCCGTGTGTGCATTTATCAACTTATCTTTAAAGCTTTGCACACTCGCTGATACCTATATCCTCGCTCAGACTGTTCCCCTCTACACTTTTTGGGGTGGGGGGGGCAGGGGGGTGGGTATGGATACTGAGTCAACAGCAAATGGTTATATAAGTATGCTGAAATACCCAGGAAATACTAACATAAAAAACTCTACTAAAGCCTTATCAAATACACGCGTTGGTTCACTTATTCACCACCTCCACTCCAGATGGTCCCCTCAAGCAAGCCCCACACAGCTGCCCTATTGATCAGTCAATATGCCCCAGCCACGAGTCACATAGGCATCCCCTTGATCTCCGCAAATCAGGGTTATCTCATATAGGAACAACCTTGTGAGCAGGATCCAAGTCCAGGAGGTGAGCCACGTGCCCATATAGCCTTAACCTGGTAGCAATGACGGCCCAAATTTGTGGCTTTACCGTGTAGCAGCGAAGGGCCAAATTTGTGCCATGATATCAACCCTCCAAAATTAGATGATACATAATCTGATCACAAATGCTTTGATATATATTATGAAATGGTTTGTGTGAGGGGTGATTCTTTCTCATTTTTCTCGCTTGGAGGTACCACTAAGAAACATGATCCCCGCTGCTACCAGGTTAACAAATATCCACAACCTCAAATATGGGTGTGTGAGCCCCAAAACACAAGAGAATAGACATTAAACTCACCATCTCACTGTTCGTCTTATCATCATTCAGCAGGATGCGTCTCAGAAAATAGAGCTTGGCCTGGCATCGTTCTTCGGCTAACTCCCCAGTGATGACATATAGCCGGGAACGGGGGACGCACACATAGGTCCCCACTTCCATCAGGGTCACGTGCCAGTATTCCTGTGGGGACAATGGCTCCTTCTCCTTCCTGAACTGGCAGAAATCCCTGGTGCAGCGTCTCCTGGTCTTAACGCGTTCCCAGCTCTCGTCAACCCAGAGTGAACAGATCTGTCAAGGCAGCAACCATAGTAAGCCTTCAGCCCTATTTTTGAGCCTGTTTCTCTTGTTAGTGTTGATGAGTTGAAGGCAAATCTTAACACCCAACTGTGATCTAGTTAGTTATTGTTTTTGTCCTCCCTCAACACCTTTTTTATATTTGGTTGGTGGAATGGATAATGAGAGAGGAATGTGAGGAAAGGAGTAAGTTAGGAGGAGAGAAAGGGAAGGGAAGTTGGAAAGTTTCGTTTAGTCGGCGCAACATCTGTGGCCATATGCCAGAGAGAGACAGAAGGGGAAGGAATTAGGAGAAAGGAACAGACCCCAGGAGACGGGACACAACCCCCGATTAATACCTGGTACCCATTCACTGCTGGGTGGACAGGGGTGTAGGGTATCGGAAAAGCCACCCAAATTTTTCCACTCCATCCGGAAATCGAACCCAGTGAAAGGGAAACGGGAAAAAGGAAAGGGTAGAGAGGAGTGGATGAAAAGGAAGAGAAGCTGGAGAAAGAAAGTGAGAGAGAGGAGAGGAGAGGTGAGGGAAGAATGGTTGATGAACGGAAAGAAATGGGGAAGGGTAGAGTGTGTGAAAACGAAGGGAGGGTGGAGAAAGGAAGAGAAAGGAGAAGGGAAGTGAGAGGAATGGCTGACAAAGGATGTATATATGTATGTATGTATGTATGAAGGAATAAGTGACAGGAGGAGTAGGTGAGAAAAGAATGGGTGACAAAAAAAGGAATGAGTGTATGTATTTATGAATGTATGTGTGTGTCTATGTGAACGTCAAACAACCTCAGCACTCACCATCCTAGCCACCATTCCTTTACACATAGTGGGCGCATCCTCCATCTGGTCGACGAGGCACTCCCTTATAATATCAGCCTTGTTCCGCTCCTCCCAGGTCAAGGCGAAGAACCCTGTGCCCGAGATTACAGCAGTCACCCATAACTCGCAGTGGTTCCTCCCAGGTTGTGTCTGTGTCAGCTGTCTCTCTGCTGCGGATGGGTGTGTGGAGGTTAGGAATATAGTGTGAGGAGAGAGGAAGTGAAGAATGGTTGATGAATGAAGAGGAATGGGGAAGAGTAGAGAGGGTGCGAAAGGAAGAGAGAATAGGGTGGAAAGGAGGAAAAGCTAGAGAAAGGAATGGCTCATGAACAAAGAGGAAAGTTGGAAAGTTTCGTTTAGTTGGTGCAACATCTGTGGTCATATGCCGGAGAGAGACAGAAGGGGAAGGAATTATAGGAAAAGGCAACAGACCCCAGGAGACGGGACACAACCCCCGATTAATACCTGGTACCCATTCACTGCTGGGCGGACAGGGGCGTAGGGTATCGGAAAAGCTGCCCAAATTTTTCCACTCCGACCGGGAATCGAACCCGGGCTCTCTCGGTTGTGAGCCGAGTGTGCTGACCACTGCACCACGAAGCCCCATCCACAGAGAAGCTCCAGTTGACAGATTAACTTCAGAAGCAAAACATAAAACAAACTGTTGTAAAGCAAGGGAGAGAGGGAGAAACCTTTATACTAGGACAGTGCCAAAGCTGGGTGACCATTAACAGGTTAAGTTAGATTAGGTCAACTCCACAGATAAGTTCCAGTGAGTGAGTCAACAGTTTAACTTCAGAAGCAAAACATAAAACAATCTGTTGTAAAGCAAGGGAGAGAGGGAGAAACCTTTATACTAGGACAGTGCCAATGCTGGGTGACCATTAACAGGCTAAGTTAGGTTAGGTCAACTCCACAGATAAGTTCCAGTGAGTGAGTCAACAGTTTAACTCCAGAAGCAAAACATAAAACAAACTGTCGTAGAGCAAGGGAGAGAGGGAGAAACCTTTATACTAGGACAGTGCCAATGCTGGGTGACCATTAACAGGCTAAGTTAGGTTAGGTCAACTCCACAGATAAGTTCCAGTCAATGAGTCAACAGTTTAACTCCAGAAGCGAAACATAAAACAAACTGTCGTAGAGCAAGGGAGAGAGGGAGAAACTTTTATACTATAGTGAAACCAAATTGTCGAGTCCGTTTGGGTGTAGGCTCCCGTGGGTCCATTTCTCTCCTCTGCTCTGCCACACAGTCCCAACAGCTATCTCTTCCTCTCATATGTAAGGTAAAGGTAACATATGATAGGAAAAAATAGGTGTTGGGACTGTGTGGCAGAGCAGAGGGGAGAAATGGACCCGCGGGAGCCTCCGCCCAAATGGACTCAACAATTTGGTTGGACTATAGGACAGTGCCAATGCTGGGTGTAGTGTTATTGGAGGCACTCACCATCTGCCCACCTGCTGAGCTTGGCACCACAGAGAGCCTCCAGGCTATCCTCCGAGGCATGGCCGGCGGAGCTCAACCCTTCGCATCCTGCTGTAATGATCCTTTGTCTTAATACTGGGGTGAGAGAGAGAGAGAGAGAGAGAGAGAGAGAGAGAGAGAGAGTGCATTCAACACTTGAACAGCATTTTATTATACATTTATATCTGCTATAGGGCAATTGGTAACACACACACACACACACACACACACACATTTGGAGAAAAGATAGGAAAGAAGGAAAGGGAAGAGGAGTGATGATAATGGCAAAACAAAACTTGAAAGTGACTGAAGTGAGATATGGAAACGACAGTGCAGAGGTGATGGCTGTGCAGGTACTGGTAAAAGGAGGAGAGAAAAATAACATAATAATAGCCTATGTCCCCCCTAAAACCAAAAGCTGGAATGAAGCAAGATATAACGCTATGCTGGAAGATACAATACGGGCACTGGCAGACGAAATAAAAAATAATAAAAAGGTAATATTAACAGGAGACTTCAATTGCAAAGAAGTGAAATGGGAAGATTTATAACGGAGGGTGGTGAAAATACCAGCTTGGGGAAGTAAACTATTGAAGCTGGTAACAGATAATCTGATGACGCAGTGGGTGCAACGAGATACAAGGTTGAGAGGGGATGACGAACCATCAAGATTTGGATGAAGGAGTCAGTCATGAGTGCCCAAAAGGAAAGAGCGACCATGAACTATTGGAGATGAAAATTTTGGAAGGATGTGAATATCGGGAAGAGGCTTATAAGGAAAAAAGAAAAAAACAATGCTAAGGCAGATTACGCTGGACTCAAGATTTTCTTCGGTGGGGTAGACTGGATTGATATGAAGAGGACTACTAATATTCAAGAGAAATATGGCTTTTTTTATGAATATTTACAACAGAGGAATAGAGATATATGTTCCATTCTACACAGTAAATACTAAAGGAGAGAAAGCATGGTTTGGATGGAGGTGTGAGACAGCAAGAAGAAATAGAAATATGGCATGGAGGAATTTAAAGAAAAGACCAAATAATAACAACAGGGACAGGAAAGGCTGGATAAATGTAGATATGGAGACGGGACTATTAGAGTTTAGCTCTGGCCCGGTAAACTACAAATAGGTAAACACACACACACACACACACACACACACACACACACACACACACACATAATGGAAAGTCTGGATAAATGTAGATATGGAGATGGGACTATTAGAGTTTAGCTCTGGCCTGGTAAACTACAAATAGGTAAACACACACACACACACACACACACACACATAATGGAAAGGCTGGATAAATGTAGATATGGAGATGGGACTATTAGAGTTTAGCTCTGGCCCGGTAAACTACAAATAGGTAAACACACACACACACACACACACACATAGAGGTTTGGAACGGATTAAGTGAAGAAATATAATCGGCAAAGAGTGTGCAAAGTTTCAAGGAAAAGTTGGATAATTATAGATACGGAGGCGGGACCACACGAGCGTAAGCCCAGGCCCTGTAAAACTACAACTAGGTAATTACAACTAGGTAAATACAAAGGCAGAGAGCAAATCAATTCCAGTTTCCTTAACCTCCTCCTCCTCTTCACTCACTTTGCCTCTTCACTTGCGGGACATAATCCTGACTCTGAAAACAACAAAAAACAAACGAGTAAACAAAAGATAAATACCGTAAGTAAATATAAAAAAATTTATATATAAAAAAAAAAAAATGATATAAAGAAATAAATTTAGACAAGAAAATATAGTATACATAAACACATGATACATATGAGGGGAAATAAGATAAAAATAAATAGTCATACCAAAAAAACTCATGAACCAAAATGAATTTCTCCATTTAAATCAGGGTTGGTTTGATTTAAATTGAATGATTTAATTCAAGCGATCTAAATCAAGTTAGCTTCGTTAACTGGTAATCCACTAATTAAAAAGTTGGCTTTGCTTATGATAAACCGCTAAACTGATACAATAATTAGTGGAAACTGACGTTAATCGCTAACTTTTTTACACATTTTTTTTTCCATGTGACTTTTATTTTTATTATTTTACGTTTATTTCTTCTTAGGTGTAAAATATCAAATTCTTGTTATTAAATCCCGAGTTCAAAGAGTTGGAAATGGAAGACGCAACAATAAACTATCAATCAATCATTACAGTAAAATACCGAAAAGATTCCCTAAAAATTGTTCAGTTACCCTACTTTAAGGCGAAACCAGAAATTAATGAGAAAATTAGATAAATAAAAACTAATAAATAAGAAATAGATGATGAAATTAGATAAATAAATGAGCAAATAAAATGAAGTACTAAATAACCACAATAAATAAATACCGAGAAAGTCTACGTAGTTTGGACCATATGGTTTGTGTGGCCTGAATATCTATGTAGATCTATGTAAATCACCTTGGCTGCTGCTGCTGCTGTGTCTGTGCCTGTCTGTGTGTTGCTGGCAAACAATTTGTCTCTCCTCCCTGCAACACTCTCCCTCTTGGACTCACAGCCATTCTTGTCCTGGTCTTCATACATGTCCATTATCAGGTTGTTCATTTCCCCCTAAGATAAATAAATAAATAAATTAATAAAAAAATAGTAATAAATAAACGAAGGAATTAATCTCTCCGAAAAGGTAAATCACAAGCAACTCTATCTCTGTCTGTCTGTCTGTTGCTAAATCAGATATGTCTGTACACTAAGTAATATTAACCCGGTAGCAACGGGGATCGTGTTTCTTACTGGTCTCTCTAAGCGTGAAAAATGAGAAAAAATCATCCCTCACACAAACCATTTCATAATATATATCAAAGCATTTGTGATCAGATTATGTATCATTTATTTTGGGGGGTTGATATCATGGCACAAATTTGGCCCGTCGCTGCTATACGGTAAAGCTACAAATTTGGCCCGTCGGTGCTATCGGGTTAAAATAGAATAAATTAGATATACAAGAAAATAAATCCCAAAAGCAAGTATGCAACGCTAACAATAATAAAATCACTGAAACAAATGAAAAGACAAAAATAACCCGGTACCAGCGACTAATTTTGGTCTGCGGCTTCCAAACACACAAACAAACAAACACAGTATCATATGTAAGAAAAAAAAAGGAAAAAAAATAATATATAATGGGCGACATAGCCAAAAAAAAACTAGGCTATTTATTTCCTTTATTCCCGCTAACTAATTTTGGTCTGCGGCTTCCAAACACACAAACAAACAAACACAGTATCATATGTAAGAAAAAAAAAGAAGAAAAATATATATAATGGGCGACATAGCCAAAAAAAAGTAGGCTATTTATTTCCTTTATTCCCGTAACTAATTTTGGTCAGCAGCTTCCAAACACACAAACAAACAAACACAGTATCATATGTAAGAAAAAAAAAGAAGAAAAATATATATAATGAGCGACATAGCCAAAAAAAGTAGGCTATTTATTTCCTTTATTCCCGTTAACTAATTTTGGTCTAAGTCTTCCAAACACACAAACAAACAAACAAACACAGTATCATATGTAAGAAAAAAAGAAAGAAAAATATATATAATGAGCGACATAGCCAAAAAAAGTAGGCTATTTATTTCCTTTATTCCCATTAACTAATTTTGGTCTACGTCTTCCAAACACACAAACAAACAAACAAACACAGTATCATATGTAAGAAAAAATATATATATATAAAGGGCGACATAGCCAAAAAAAAGTAGGCTATTTATTTCCTTTATTCCCGTTAACTAATTTTGGTCTGTGGCTTCCAAACACACAAACAAACAAACAAACACAGTATCATATATAAGAAAGAAAAAAGAAAAATATATATAATGGGCGACATTGCCAAAAAAAAAAGTAGGCTATTTATTTCCTTTATTCCCGTAACTAATTTTGGTCTGTGGCTTCCAAACACACAAACAAACAAACACACAAACAAACAAACACAGTATCATATGTAAGAAAAAAGAAAAAAGAAAAATATCTATAATGGACAAGGCCGAAAAAAAGTAGGCTATTTATTTCCTTTATCCCCGTTAACTAATTTTGGTCTGTGGCTTCCAAACACACAAACAAACAAACAAACAAACAAACACAGTATCATATATAAGAAAAAAGAAAAATATCTATAATGGACAAGGCCGAAAAAAAGTAGGCTATTTATTTCCTTTATTCCAGTTAATTAATTTTGGTATGCGGCTTCCAAACACACAAACAAACAAACAAACAAACAAACACAGTATCATATATTAGAAAAAAGAAAAATATCTATAATGGACAAGGCCGAAAAAATGTAGGCTATTTATTTCCTTTATCCCCGTTAACTAATCTTGATCTGTGGCTTCCAAACACACAAACAAACAAACAAACAAACAAACAAACGAACAAACAGTATCATATATAAGAAAAAAGAAAAATATCTATAATGGACAAGGCCGAAAAAAAGTAGGCTATTTATTTCCTTTATCCCCGTTAACTAATTTTGGTCAGCAGCTTCCAAACACACAAACAAACAAACACAGTATCATATATAAGAAAAAAGAAAAATATCTATAATGGACAAAGCCGAAAAAAAGTAGGCTATTTATTTCCTTTATCCCCGTTAACTAATTTTGGTCTGCGGCTTCCAAACACACAAACAAACAAACAAACAAACAAACGAACAAACACAGTATCATATTATAAGAAAAAAGAAAAATATCTATAACGGACAAGGCCGAAAAAAAGTAGGCTATTTATTTCCTTTATCCCCGTTAACTAATTTTGTTCTGTGGCTTCCTAACACACAAACACACAAACAAACAAACAAACGAACAAACACAGTATCATATATAAGAAAAAAGAAAAATATCTATAATGGACAAGGCCGAAAAAAATTAGGCTATTTATTTCCTTTATCCCCGTTAACTAATTTTGGTCTGCGGCTTCCAAACAAACAAACACACAAACAAACAAACGAACAAACAGTATTAAGAAAAAAGAAAAATATCTATAATGGACAAGGCCGAAAAAAAGTAGGCTATTTATTTCCTTTATCCCAGTTAACTAATTTTGGTCTGCGGCTTCCAAACACACAAACAAACAAACAAACAAACGAACAAACACAGTATCATATATAAGAAAAAAGAAAAATATCTATAATGGACAAGGCCGAAAAAAAGTAGGCTATTTATTTCCTTTATCCCCGTTAACTAATTTTGATCTGCGGCTTCCAAACACACAAACAAACAAACACAGTATCATATGTAAGAAAAAAGAAAAATATCTATAATGGACAAGGCCGAAAAAAAGTAGGCTATTTATTTCCTTTATTCCCGTTAACTAATTTTGGTCTGTGGCTTCCAAACAAACAAACAAACAAACGAACAAACACAGTATCACATGTAAGAAAAAAGAAAAAATATCTATAATGGACAAGGCCGAAAAAAAGTAGGCTATTTATTTCCTTTATCCCCGTTAACTAATTTTGGTCTGTGGCTTCCAAACACACAAACAAACAAACAAACAAACAAACACAGTATCATATGTAAGAAAAAAAGAAGAAAAATATATATAATGGGTGACATAGCCAAAAAAAAGTAGGCTATTTATTTCCTTTATTCCAGTTAACTAATTTTGGTCTGCGGCTTCCAAACACACAAACAAACAAACAAACAAACAAACACAGTATCATATATAAGAAAAAAGAAAAATTATAATGGACAAGTCCGAAAAAAAGTAGGCTATTTATTTCCTTTATCCCCGTTAACTAATTTTGATCTGCGGCTTCCAAACACACAAACAAACAAACAAACAAACAAACACAGTATCATATATAAGAAAAAAGAAAAATATCTATAATGGACAAGGCCGAAAAAAAGTAGGCTATTTATTTCCTTTATTCCAGTTAACTAATTTTGATCTGCGGCTTCCAAACACACAAACAAACAAACAAACAAACACAGTATCATATATAAGAAAAAAGAAAAATATCTATAATGGACAAGGCCGAAAAAAAGTAGGCTATTTATTTCCTTTATCCCCGTTAACTAATTTTGGTCTGTGGCTTCCAAACACACAAACAAACAAACAAACAAACACAGTATCATATATAAGAAAAAAGAAAAATATCTATAATGGACAAGGCCGAAAAAAAGTAGGCTATTTATTTCCTTTATCCCCGTTAACTAATTTTGGTCTGTGGCTTCCAAACACACAAACAAACGAACAAACACAGTATCATATATAAGAAAAAAGAAAAATATCTATAATGGACAAAGCCGAAAAAAATTAGGCTATTTATTTCCTTTATCCCCGTTAACTAATTTTGGTCTGTGGCTTCCAAACACACAAACAAACAAACAAACAAACAAACACAGTATCATATGTAAGAAAAAAAGAAGAAAAATATATATAATGGGCGACATAGCCAAAAAAAAAAGTAGGCTATTTATTTCCTTTATCCCCGTTAACTAATTTTGATCTGCGGCTTCCAAACACACAAACAAACAAACAAACAAACAAACACAGTATCATATATAAGAAAAAAGAAAAATATCTATAATGGACAAGGCCGAAAAAAAGTAGGCTATTTATTTCCTTTATTCCCGTTAACTAATTTTGATCTGCGGCTTCCAAACACACAAACAAACAAACAAACAAACGAACAAACACAGTATCACATGTAAGAAAAAAGAAAAAAGAAAAATATCTATAATGGACAAGGCCGAAAAAAAGTAGGCTATTTATTTCCTTTATCCCCGTTAACTAATTTTGGTCTGTGGCTTACAAACAAACAAACAAACAAACGAACAAACAAACAAACACAGTATCATATATAAGAAAAAAGAAAAATATCTATAATGGACAAGGCCGAAAAAATGAAGGCTATTTATTTCCTTTATCCCCGTTAACTAATTTTGGTCTGTGGCTTCCAAACACACAAACACACACACAAACAAACAAACGAACAAACAGTATCATATATAAGAAAAAAGAAAAATATATATAATAGACAAGGCCGAAAAAAAGTAGGCTATTTATTTCCTTTATCCCCGTCAACTAATTTTGGTCTGCGGCTTCCAAACACACAATTAAAGCATCAAATGTAAGAAAAAAACGGATAATAAAAATATAAATGACATTCAAGTAAATAGTAACCCCAAAAATGTCAGCCGATTGTTCCCGCCATTTTTCCTCTCTATCTCTTCTTCCATCCATTATTCCCTTCAACTCCTGTGTGTGTTAAACTATAAATGATGGCGGATTTATTGATAATGGAGAAATAGTTACCATGGCGGAGGAGTCGCTGGTGTAGCCCGAAAAGTGTCCTGCATCAGTCGCGTGTAGGTAGCTGACGGCCATGTTCCCTGGAGCGGCGGCGCAGCACGTCCTCCCTCCCTCGACGCTCGTCCTCTACTGAAGCCGCCTGAAGCTGCCGAGGATTGAACCACCGTTGCCAGATTGTCGTACTCAGACTCTCAGGAGCTTAATATTATATTAAAATAATATTTACTGGTTTCTGACGCCTAACTATTGCCAAGAAACATGGTCTTACACGTATATATAGGCCACACACACACACACACACACACACACACACACTGAGTATTTGGATGAGTGAAGGAAGGGAGGGAAAGAGGGTGGGATGGAGTGTGTGTGTGTGTGTGTGTTAGATGTGAAAAATGCAAAATATAAAGTGCTCCACATATGCTGTGTATTCTCACACCGATTTAGTATACATTTACATAACAATAAAACTATTAGTTATAAATAATGCAATATATATAATATAAGATTATGCATAAACCAAATATAATATATAATTTCCGATATTTCTAGTTGGGGGGGCGATTCTTCAATTGATTGATAGTCCCGAGGTTTTGCCTGATGACAAGGCGCTGGTGTACTATCGCCGAGCCGTTATCCCCACAAGGCTGTTTTCTCGTCAAGGTGGACGGGCTGTTTGCTCCGTCACAATGACAATGTAAACCTTTTAGCGTCACTGCAGTAACAGCAGTGACTAGTGGTGACGTTGTCGCCTTCACTGTGAGGACATGACAATTAACCTGCCGCGTCCACCTTCAGGGCAGGACAAGTGAGCCTGGCAACGCCCCCGTCCCTGGTTGCGTATATTAATGCCGCTCCGGCGGTGACCAGCCGTGCGCCTTGAGTTGCTCGAGTCCCCCCTGCCGTTCTCTTTGGTGACGTCACGCGTGACGTCACGTCGCCGCCACAACAGGATTCTCCTCCATGGTGAGGCTCTGGGGGCCGGGCCCTCGGATGTGTGGGTGCAGGCCGTGTGTGTACACGCAGGGGAGTGTGCCAGGCGAGGCCCCGGGGCTGCCAGGCCCTGCCACGGCCTGCTGGAGGCCCTGGTGCAGGCCGTGACGTCACGCCAGGGGAGGAGCCGCGGCCGGGCAAGGGTGAGTCACGGCCTGGCCGCCCCGGTAGGTGCTGCCCTCTGTCCCCAAACACGCGGCGCCAGGTAGGGGCGGCAGCACGCCTGGAGAAGAAGAGGAGGAAGAAGAAGAGGAAGCCAGACCTTTTTGCCTCTGTCTGTCTGTCTGTCTCCTTCCGCCTCTCTCGATCTGTCTGTCTGTCTGTCTGTTCCTTTTTGCCTCTGTCTGTCTGTCTGTCTCTTTCCGCCTCTCTCGATCTGTCTGTCTGTCTGTCTGTCTCTTTCTGCCTCTGTCTGTCTGTCTCTTTCTGCCTCTCTTGATCTATCTGTCTGTCTCTTTCTGCCTCTGTCTGTCTGTCTGTCTGTCTGTATCTTTCTGCCTCTCTTGATCTATCTGTCTGTCTCTTTCTGCCTCTGTCTGTCTGTCTGTCTCTTTCTGCCTCTGTCTGTCTGTCTGTCTGTCTGTCTGTCTCCTTCTGCCTCTCTTGATCTATCTGTCTGTCTCTGCCTCTGTCTGTCTGTCTGTCTCTTTCTGCCTCTCTTGATCTGTCTGTCTCTTTCTGCCTCTCTTGATCTGTCTGTCTGTCTCTTTCTGCCTCGATCTGTCTGTCTGTCTGTCTGTCTCTTTCTGCCTCTCTTGATCTATCTCTCTGTCTCTTTCTGCCTCTGTCTGTCTGTCTGTCTCTGCCTCTGTCTGTCTGTCTGTCTCTTTCTGCCTCTCTTGATCTGTCTGTCTGTCTGTCTCTTTCTGCCTCTCTTGATCTGTCTGTCTCTTTCTGCCTCTCTTGATCTGTCTGTCTGTCTCTTTCTGCCTCGATCTGTCTGTCTGTCTCTTTCTGCCTCTCTTGATCTATCTGTCTGTCTCTTTCTGCCTCTGTCTGTCTGTCTGTCTTTCTGCCTCTCTGTCTGTCTGTCTCTTTCTGCCTCTGTCTGTCTGTCTCTTTCTGCCTCTCTTGATCTGTCTGTCTCTTTCTGCCTCTCTTGATCTGTCTGTCTCTTTCTGCCTCGATCTGTCTGTCTGTCTGTCTGTCTCTTTCTGCCTCTCTTGATCTATCTGTCTGTCTCTTTCTGCCTCTGTCTGTCTGTCTGTCTCTTTCTGCCTCTCTGTCTGTCTGTCTCTTTCTGCCTCTCTTGATCTATCTGTCTGTCTCTTTCTGCCTCTGTCTGTCTGTCTGTCTCTTTCTGCCTCTCTTGATCTGTCTGTCTGTCTCTTTCTGCCTCTCTTGATCTATCTGTCTGTCTCTTTCTGCCTCTGTCTGTCTGTCTGTCTCTTTCTGCCTCTCTTGATCTGTCTGTCTGTCTCTTTCTGCCTCTCTTGATCTATCTGTCTGTCTCTTTCTGCCTCTGTCTGTCTGTCTGTCTGTCTGTCTGTCTCTTTCTGCCTCTCTTGATCTGTCTGTCTCTCTTTCTGCCTCTGTCTGTCTGTCTGTCTGTCTGTCTCTTTCTGCCTCTCTTGATCTATCTGTCTGTCTCTTTCTGCCTCTGTCTGTCTGTCTGTCTGTCTGTCTCTTTCTGCCTCTCTTGATCTGTCTGTCTCTTTCTGCCTCGATCTGTCTGTCTGTCTGTCTCTTTCTGCCTCTCTTGATCTGTCTGTCTGTCTCTTTCTGCCTCTCTGTCTGTCTGTCTTTCTGCCTCTCTTGATCTGTCTGTCTGTCTCTTTCTGCCTCTCTTGATCTATCTGTCTGTCTGTCTGTCTGTCTCTTTCTGCCTCTCTTGATCTGTCTGTCTGTCTCTTTCTGCCTCGATCTGTCTGTCTGTCTGTCTCTTTCTGCCTCTCTTGATCTGTCTGTCTGTCTCTTTCTGCCTCTCTGTCTGTCTGTCTCTTTCTGCCTCGATCTGTCTGTCTGTCTGTCTCTTTCTGCCTCTCTTGATCTGTCTGTCTGTCTCTTTCTGCCTCGATCTGTCTGTCTGTCTGTCTCTTTCTGCCTCTCTTGATCTATCTGTCTGTCTCTTTCTGCCTCTCTTGATCTATCTGTCTGTCTCTTTCTGCCTCTCTGTCTGTCTGTCTCTTTCTGCCTCTGTCTGTCTGTCTGTCTCTTTCTGCCTCTCTGTCTGTCTGTCTCTTTCTGCCTCTCTTGATCTGTCTGTCTGTCTCTTTCTGCCTCTGTCTGTCTGTCTGTCTGTCTCTTTCTGCCTCTCTTGATCTGTCTGTCTGTCTCTTTCTGCCTCTGTCTGTCTGTCTGTCTGTCTGTCTCTTTCTGCCTCTCTTGATCTGTCTGTCTGTCTCTTTCTGCCTCTCTGTCTGTCTGTCTCTTTCTGCCTCTCTTGATCTGTCTGTCTGTCTCTTTCTGCCTCTGTCTGTCTCTCTTTCTGCCTCTGTCTGTCTGTCTGTCTGTCTCTTTCTGCCTCTCTGTCTGTCTGTCTCTTTCTGCCTCGCTTGATCTGTCTGTCTGTCTCTTTCTGCCTCTCTTGATCTGTCTGTCTGTTTCTTTCTGCCTCTGTCTGTCTCTCTTTCTGCCTCTGTCTATATGTCTGTCTCTTTCTGTCTACCTGTCTGTCTCTTTGTCTCTGCCTGTCTGTCTCTTTCTGCCTCTCTTGCTATGAGTGATGTAGTATAGGAGAGGATTATGGTAACAGTAGTGACGGAATGGAATCGGATGCTGGAGAGGGATGGATGTTAAAAGGTTAGATTCATGCGATATTATTTCAGCTGGGGTCATTTCCAAAGCAGACAGTTGTTGTAGATCATGTCATTCTTAATAATCATCAGAAATCATTTTCGAGACTGACCTGTCACATTGCGTCATTCTTAGTCATTTTCCATCTTTTTGTTCCTCAGATACATTTTGCTAATTGATATCAGATTTATTTCATTTTGGAAGCAGGCATTAACCCGGTAGCTGCGGGGAACATGTATCTTAAAGACCCTTCTAAGCGAATTAATGAGAAAAAATCACCACTCACACAAACCATTTCGTAATATATAGTACCGATGCATTTGTGATCAGTTTGTTTATTATCTATTTGGGGGGTTTATAACATGGTAAAAATTTGGCCCGTCGCTGGTACACGGTAAAGCCACAAATTTGGCCCATCGCTGCTACCGGGTCAAGGCCAGGCTATGTTAGGTTACCTTATATTTAGTTTAGTTAGCTCAGACCAGGTTAGGTTATTTGATTAGGGTAGTTAGTTTGAATTGTGTTCAATGAATGTGTAATACTATGCTTCAGCTCGCCATTGCCAATGGAGCTTGGGAATAACAACAACAACACTAGACTTAGTCATTCACTTGTTCTTAAAACCTCTTGTAAACCCAGCTATTAAAACATCTTTTAAACCCAGCTATTAAAACCTCTTGTAAACCCAGCCATTAAAACCTCTTGTAAACCCAGCTATTAAAACCTCTCTTGAACCCAGCTATTAAAACCTCTTGTAAACCCAGCTATTAAAACATCTTGTAAACCCAGCTATTAAAACCTCTTGTAAACCCAGCTATTAAAACATCTTGTAAACCCAGCCATTAAAACCTCTCTTGAACCCAGCTATTAAAACCTCTCTTGAACCCAGCTATTAAAACCTCTCTTGAACCCAGCTATTAAAACCTCTTGTAAACCCAGCTATTAAAACCTCTTGTAAACCCAGCTATTAAAACCTCTCTTGAACCCAGCTATTAAAACCTCTTGTAAACCCAGCTATTAAAACCTCTCTTGAACCCAGCTATTAAAACCTCTTGTAAACCCAGCTATTAAAACCTCTCTTGAACCCAGCTATTAAAACCTCTCTTGAACCCAGCTATTAAAACCTCTCTTGAACCCAGCTATTAAAACCTCTCTTGAACCCAGCTATTAAAACCTCTCTTGAACCCAGCTATTAAAACCTCTTGTAAACCCAGCTATTAAAACCTCTCTTGAACCCAGCTATTAAAACCTCTTGTAAACCCAGCTATTAAAACCTCTTGTAAACCCAGCCATTAAAACTTTTTGTAAACCCAGTAATTAAAAGCTCTTGTAAACCCAGTAATTAAAACCTCTTGTAAACCAATGCAGCTATTAAAACCTCTTGTAAACCCAGCTATTAAAACCTCTTGTAAACCCAGCCATTAAAACCTCTTGTAAACCCAGCCATTAAAACCTTACCTTATCGCTTGTGTGAGTCCTCCCCTGCATAGGAACAGCCGCGTCATCCAGGGGTAGACCAGGGAATCAACCACTCACATCCACGGTAGACCAGGCAATCGACCACTCCTCCAGGGGCCGGTAGACCAGGAATTCAACCACTCAGCGGATGACCAGTGTTGTGTAGCTCTCCAGTCTGAAATCGAGGGAGTTTGTAACCTAACCGATCATGGATATTAATCAGTGTTTTTACTCAAAGACAAACTGTGTGCGATGAACATTCAGCGAGTCGGAAATAATCACTGGATATTTACGACACAATAACAAAAATATCTGACATCACACCTGAACTACTGGATACCTGTGACATTATCAGTAAAGGCAATTAGGGCACTCACTCACCAGGACGTCTCAGAACAAGTGCGCCGAGGACTTTTATCGAGGCTAACATGGCGGTAGTCCGGGGCGTGGAACCTCATCAACGGTAGCGGTGTGTTCTGTGGTTGAAGCTCGGCTGTGGAGGTTTCTTGGAGACTCGAGTGGATGTGGTAATGCCCGGGTGGAGCAGCAACGGCCGTAGAGGGTTGGGATGTACACTGTAGTCTTATGTATACTGTAGAGTCTTATACTGTAGAGTCTTCCATGGCAAACGTTGCCTGTTCTTTACTAACTAGAGAGAGAGAGAGAGAGAGAGAAAGACACAGAGAGAGATTGAGAGATAGAGAGACAGAGAGAGACAGAGACAGAGAGACAGATTGAGAGAGAGAGACAGAGACAGAGCAACACACACACACAGACGTACGCACAGTGCAGTGAGGGAGAATTAAGCAACACACACACACAGACGTACACAGTGCTGGGAGGGAGGAAGGACAGGCAGCATGGCGGTACATTGTTTATTACGGAACGAAATTCGCGTTACAGCTGCAAGGTGCTCTCAACCACAATGCCTTACAAAACCAGCAGTAGTTACCTCCTCCTGCTGCAGCGACCTCCCCAAGACGGAGGGCCCCCAGACCCCGCCCAGCGAGGATGCGCCTCCCTGGCCACCTGGTCAAAGCCTGGTCAACCAGTCAGCCAGAGAGGTGCGCCCCCGCCGACAGGGCCCAGAAGCCTTCCGCATCGGGCGGGTCACCACAGCCGCCTCTTCTTGCTGCTCAGGAACACAACAGGCTAAAAGGCAACAGTTACACACACGGACATATAAAAAAAAGAAATCCTAACCGACATCTCAGAGGGAGACGCCCAAAGGCGGCAGACTCAAACGCAGAACGGAACACACCCGTTCTGTGAAAGAGCCAACCGTTGTACCCCTAACACCCTAGGCCCCACCAGCCTCCTCCTGTGAGGAAAACTGGTCCTCAGTTTGGGCAGCTCGGAAGGAGCTACCCTGACGGCAAAGCTGTAACACAGACTGGCCCGCGTACAACTCCGCCGCCTAAACTATCACCTTGCCAGACCTCCCTACGGGAGAATCTGACATCTATCTGCGCGTCTTTCAAGCGTTGCTCCGACTCCCTAACCGCCCGACCACCCGTCCGCCCGCCCGTTCCCACGTACGCCCGCCCGTCCGCCCATCCGCCCCCCGCCCCCAACCCGCCCGCAAGCGTGCGAGCAGAGGTACGACGAGCGTCAGTGCAGCGGAACGTAGCGTACGGGTTCCGTGCGTTCGTACGTGTAGCCGTACGGCTCAGCGTAGACGCTGCTGCCTGCCTACCTGACCGAGGGTGGGGTGCCCGCCCGACAACCTGACCGCAAGGTGGCCTGCCTACCTATCTGATGGCCCGACTGACAGCCTAACCACCAGATAGCTTGCCTGTCACCTGCTAGCCTGACTGCCAGGTGGCACACCCGCCCGTCGGCCTGATGGACAGACGGCCACGCCCATGCCTTCCTGACACAGTGATTAGCTAAGTCCCCCGCCAACACCCCACACAAAAAAAAGACACTCACACAAAAAAAAAACTCACACACCCTACATAACCTGCACCGTAGTGCTACCCCAAACCTCAGCAGCTCCCGCGTTGCACACCGCCACCGCCGTTGGTCGCCCGGCAGCATCCACCCAGCGCCTCGCCAGAGACAACAGCTAAAGAGCTAGGGAGGAAGGGGGTTATGGGGAAAAAAACATACATAGAAATGAAATCCTAGCAGTCACACAGCAACACACAGCAAAAGGTCAAACACACGGCAGGCCTGCCATCACACACACAAACACACACAGCACACACTAAACCAAATACCGTGGATATACCGTAGTGACGTGATGTGATGTCCTCGCTGCACGCGCCTCCGGACTGCCACACACACACACACGCTAGCTATTGGGTATAAACACACGGGAAAAAGGCATAGAAAAAAAAGACATCCTAAATAAAATAACACACACAAGCACTCAGCGGGGGTTTGGGGAGGCAGACGGAGGAGGGCCAGCATGGGAAAGGGGAATCGCCCTGCCCAGGAGATGGATATGGTCTTGGCACCCCCCCCCTGGCGTGAAGGTTACCCAACACACCAGGCGGTAAGGCTCGACACAACCCAAATCCCAGGAGACTCATCCCCCAACCCACTTCCAGCCCACCAACCATTCTACCCCACCCTCCCTTACCCACTAAGTACCCACAGACATACACCAAAAAAAAGACTCCACTCCCATCAGACTCCTTGGAAGAAGGCAGCCTGATCCACCTAATAAAAAAGCCAGGCTCAACCTTACGGAAGAGTCTGGCAAAACGTCGGCGGAGACAACGCGAAAGGCAACGCCTGGCCAAGCAGAGCCCGACCGCTCTGACCCCCGGAAGAGAGGCCAGAGTAGCTAGAGTCGGCTTCCTCCTACGGAGAAAACCGACAAAAAAAACTTCAGACATCTCGGAGGGAGACCGTCTGAAGGTGGAAGACTCAAACGCAGAACGGAATCACACCCGTTCTGTGAAAGAGCCAACCGTTGTTACACCTAACACCCTAACACCCTAACACCCTACACCAGCTAAACAAACACCCTACACCCTGACGTGCTGCTCCCGCGCTGCGCCGATGCTCTCCACTTACGCGCCTCTGAAAGAACAAGACCGACTTAGACACAACCCAGGAGACAGTGACGGAGAATTAGACACACTATGAAAATTATACAAGAGCAACAGTATTTAATGATCTCGTTATTTGACTGATTATCATTTCATTACTATTATTGGTATTGTTATATTCATTACTATTATTGGTATTGTTATATTCATTACTATTATTGGTATTATTATATTCATTATTATTATTGGTATTATCATAATCATTATCATTGTTTACCTGGGCGCCAGAGGATACAGGCAAAGGGTGACACACACGGCCACCTCCATCAACGTGTCTCTCCAGGCGGGGCAACACACTGGAAGTACAGGGAGACTCAGACATGCGGAGAGGCAGCGGCAGAGACATCCAGACATCTTGGCTCAGACACAGGTGGCTGCTCCATTAACCCGGCAGCAGCGACGGGCCAAGTTTGTGGCTTTACCGTGTAGCAGCGATGGGCCAAGTTTGTGCCATGATATTTAAACCCCCCAAAATAGATGATGCATAATCTGATCACAAATGCTTTGATATATATTATGAATGGTTTGTGTGTCCAAACTCCTTATGCAAGAGTTAAGAACATAAGGAGTCTGCAAGAGGCTGGTTAGGGTATACAAGGCCATGGCTTTATCTAACCTCTTCTTGAATGTATCTATGGTATTGGCACCCACAACATGGCCCCCAAGCCTGTTCCACTCATCCACCACTCTGTTAGTAAACCAATTCTTGCCTATGTCTTTGTTGAATCTGAATTTGTCTAACTTAAAACCATTGCCACGCGTCCTACCTGGCTCTTTTACTATCAAAATCTTATTGACATCCCCTTTATTAAATCCCTTCATCCATTTATAGACTTCGATCAAGTCTCCTCGCAACCTTCGCCCTTCTAGCGAGTGTAGATTTAACTGCTTCAGCCTGTCTTCATAAGGCAAGTTTCTCACCCCCTGAATCATCTTTGTCATCCTCCTCTGTACAGATTCTAACACCTTGATATCCATTCTATAGTAGGGGGACCAGAACTGAACCGCATAATCGAGATGAGGTCTAACTAGTGCTAAGTAAAGTTTGAGGATGACTTCAGCGCTCCTATTGCTTACGCTCCTTGAGATGAAACCAAGTACTCTGTTGGCACGATTTTTGGCCTGAATGCATTGAGCCCTAGGACGGAGGTCAGCGCTCACTAGGACTCCTAAGTCTCTCTCAAGCCCAGACCTGCTTAGAGGAGTGCCATTTAAGGAGTAATTGTGTGAGGGGTTGTTCCTGCCTACACTCAGAATGCTACACTTCCCAACATTGAATTCCATCTGCCACTTCCCCGGCCAATCATATAGTCTGTCAAACTCATCCTGGAAAACGGTAGCGTCCCTGTCTGATTGAATTATCGATCTTGGTATCATCTGTGAACTTGCTGACATCACTACTAATTCCTGTGTCAAGTCATTGATGTAAATAATAAAAAGCAGAGGACCCAGCACCGAGCCCTGAGGGACGCCACTCGTAACACTGCCCCATTCAGATTTTTTACCATTGATTTGCCCTGATCCAGTTCAAAACTTTCCCATCTATGCCGTGAGCCTGTAATTTTAGTAATAGCCGGTGATGAGGAACTTTGTCGAACGCTTTACTGAAATCTAGATACAATATGTCATAGTTTTCATCTCGGTCAACCGCCTCGATTACTTTAGTGTAGAACGACAACAGGTTAGTAAGGCAAGAGCTCCCCTTTGTGAACCTATGCTGTGAATCATGAATTAAATTATGCTTTTCTAGATGGTCCAGAATGCTCCCGGCTATAATTTGTGGCTTTACTGTGTAGCAGCGACGGGCCAAATTTGTGGCTTTACTGTGAAGCAGCGATGGGCCAAATTTGTGGCTTTACTGTGTAGCAGCGACGGGCCAAATTTGTGCCATGATTTAAACTCCCCAAAATAGATGATGCATAATCTGATCACAAATGCTTTGATATATATTATGAAATGGTTTGTGTGAGGGTGATTTTTCTCATTTTTCTCGCTTGGAGGGACCATTAAGAAACATGATCCCTGCTGCTACCACCGGGTTAAGATCAACAAAATTGTAATGCCAAAATTTAATTAAGTACGGGAAAGATAGAAATTAGGGAGGATAAGTAGTTTTAAGTATTTTTAAGAATGTATAAATTCCATTTCTGTCTCTTCCATACTTAATTGAATTTTTCTTAAACTAAAAATGGTTGTCATCACCGATCTCCTCTATTATGCATATATAATCATTTTTGCAATTCCTAACATTATATACTCATTTAAATAATTTTTCACACATATATATAAATACTACTCTTACATATACCCAATACTGTCCAACCCCTTATGCAAGAGTTAACCAGCATCTCCACTCTTTCATCCCTATACTGTCCAAACCCCTTATGCAAGAGTTAACCAGCATCTTCATTCTTTCATCCCTGTGCTGTCCAAACCCATTATGCAAGAGTCAACCAGCATCTCCACTCTTTCATCCCTATACTGTCCAAACCCATTATGCAAGAGTCAACCAGCATCTTCACTCTTTCATCCCTATACTGTCCAAACCCATTATGCAAGAATTAACCAACATCTTCATTCTTTCATCCCTGTACTGTCCAAACCCATTATGCAAGAGTCAACCAGCATCTTCACTCTTTCATCCCTATACTGTCCAAACCCATTATGCAAGAATCAACCAGCATCTCCACTCTTTCATCCCTATACTGTCCAAACCCATTATGCAAGAGTTAACCAGCATCTTCATTCTTTCATCCCTGTGCTGTCCAAACCCATTATGCAAGAGTCAACCAGCATCTCCACTCTTTCATCCCTATACTGTCCAAACCCATTATGCAAGAGTTAACCAGCATCTTCATTCTTTCATCCCTGTGCTGTCCAAACCCATTATGCAAGAGTCAACCAGCATCTCCACTCTTTCATCCCTATACTGTCCAAACCCATTATGCAAGAGTTAACCAGCATCTCCACTCTTTCATCCCTATACTGTCCAAACCCATTATGCAAGAGTTAACCAGCATCTTCATTCTTTCATCCCTGTGCTGTCCAAACCCATTATGCAAGAGTTAACCAGCATCTTCATTCTTTCATCCCTGTGCTGTCCAAACCCATTATGCAAGAGTCAACCAGCATCTCCACTCTTTCATCCCTATACTGTCCAAACCCATTATGCAAGAGTTAACCAGCATCTCCACTCTTTCATCCCTATACTGTCCAAACCCCTTATGCAAGAGTTAACCAGCATCTTCATTCTTTCATCCCTGTGCTGTCCAAACCCATTATGCAAGAGTCAACCAGCATCTTCACTCTTTCATCCCTATACTGTCCAAACCCATTATGCAAGAGTTAACCAGCATCTTCATTTTTTCATCCCTGTGCTGTCCAAACCCATTATGCAAGAGTCAACCAGCATCTCCACTCTTTCATCCCTATACTGTCCAAACCCATTATGCAAGAGTTAACCAACATCTTCATTCTTTCATCCCTGTACTGTCCAAACCCATTATGCAAGAGTCAACCAGCATCTCCACTCTTTCATCCCTATACTGTCCAAACCCATTATGCAAGAGTCAACCAGCATCTTCACTCTTTCATCCCTATACTGTCCAAACCCATTATGCAAGAGTTAACCAACATCTTCATTCTTTCATCCCTATACTGTCCAAACCCATTATGCAAGAGTTAACCAGCATCTCCACTCTTTCATCCCTATACTGTCCAACCCCTTATGCAAGAGTTAACCAGCATCTTCATTCTTTCATCCCTTACACTGGTAAACTCTGGGGCACCCTTCCTGTGTCTATATCTCCTCCTGCCTTCGACTTGAATTCTCTCACGAGGAATGACGCATCGAGACACCTCTCCTCCCGAAACTGACCTCCCTTTCGGCCGCTCATAATTTTTGTTTCTGAAGGAGTAGCGATTAACCCAAGAACATCGGCAGACCCTTTTCTGGGCTTTCACGAGTCATGGCTGTGGTACGGTGGACCCTAAAAAGGGCTCGCCATAAAACCCCTGATTCAAGCTAATTGTAGGCGGTTGTGGCATAGAGGAACCCACCATGCATGCCCTGGGTCATTGTGGTGGGTGAGTGATCTTGAGGTGGGCTTTTTTGTCATGGGTGGTGCTGTAAGGTCATGGCAGACTGAATTAGCTATCCATACAGTTATCACTCGTCAAATTCTTTAAAGTAGACAACAAGCGACTCTCGGCTAGATGCCGCGCGTCACAAGACTGTTTATTTTGTGACAAACACCACACAAACAGAATGGAGTTTGAGTAAAAGAAATATTCTTAATGGCTTTATAGTTATGAGGAGCAGGTGCTCTGATGTACGTTCCATGCTCTTTTCTTAGTCTCAAAATGCAGTGTAATTTTGCCATTTCCCGGCCATTTCCCGGCTTTCCCATTGCCGACGCCCACGGGTTAAGCCCTTCCCTGCGGAGGATCTATATAGAGAAGTTTGGAAATTGGGACTTTTTGTCGGCGCGTCTGTGTATAGACGTTTGCTCTCATTTGCCCTCATTAGATAGTATCATGGCGCCACTATAAACACTCGCCTGCGCCAGAAAGGGCTGGGCCGACCCCCCAAAAAAATAGAAGATTCCTTACTACTGACAAAATGAACAAAATAAATTATTATTAGGCATCTCAAACCCATGGACAGTCACCCTTGTGCTTTGTTGGATATGTGTAATGCCCCGACGAGCTTCTTTTCTAAATCCTTCCTATTTCTCAACACGTCCTCTGCGTGTATCGAAATAACACGAGAAATTAATCAAGATCAGGGTATTCGCCGGCTGCCTGGGATTGAACCCGCGACCAGCGTGACGGGAGAGCCACTCCTTACCGAGTCGGCCAAAGAGGTGCCCCCCTGGCTAAGTGGGTTATGGGAGGCTCGTTCATCAGGCCGTCGCCGCACTACATATGCAACGCACATCAGCGGACACCGGGAATTTTTGCATTTTTTCCAAGTTTCTTTTATTATTATAGTCTATCATGTCAAGGAGTAAGAGACCTCTTGAGCCGGAGGAAATGACTCCTTTGGTAGCTGAGGATATAGATGCTGATTTTTTGGATGAATTTGATGATCCTGACTCATGTACCATCAGTGGTTACACTCTAAACCTTCATTTGAATGTATCAATATACATATAACCAGTCTAACTGAACCCTTTCATTGCTAAACGCTTGCAGTGGGCGTTAGGCGTATTTGCTGGTGGTGCTAAACGCTCACTGCGACCTCCAGCCACACTAAAATCTCCCGTGTATGAGAGTGTTCCAACATTAATTCTCACAACACAGGATTGACAAGTGAGTGTTTTCTACTAAACTTGGTGGAAAATCATGTCAGCCCTGCTGCCGGGAAGGGGTTAACGGGCTTTTTCTAAACCTATTTTCTCGTTGCCCTAGAGTGGTTTCTTTAGCTGTAAAAAACAATATCCATTATCCACACAACTATGTCAAAATGCTTACCGGTCTCCCCAGCTGAAGAGGTCACGGACAGAGGAGGTCATGTGCGCCTCCCCAAGCCCATATCCCCCGGCGTCCATCTCCCGGAACACTGCCACACAAACAAACGCTAGCTATGGGTATAAAAAAAGATTACGTGCAAAAAGTTCACACACACAAAAATACATCCTAACAAAATAATAGTGCGAAGGCATAACGCCAACGCACACACACACACAATCATACGACAGGCCTGCCATTCACACACAGACGCACACACAAAAGAACCCACTTAACCAAACCGTTGGTGTCGTCGCGATGAGTCCTCTGCATGGTCCGTCCGCGGCATCCTGCAAAAACAGAGAGACATATTAGAAAAGGGAACATTAAGGGCCGCTTCCACAGTCCATCATGGTCTTTGTAACACTCCCGAACCAAGCTATAGAATCCCATACTGTTCTAAATGGCGCGGTCTTCGATGACACACTAAATACAAAGAGCTTTTCCTGTATTGTGTCGTCAAATTTGTGGACTTGAATATAAACACCATCTCAGCTCACTCGTCTCTCAATCTCATCTCCCTTCCCCTCCCTTTCCTACGTACCATAAACACACAAGAACTTTCCTGTATAGTCTCGTCAAACTTGTGAACTTGAATATAAACACCATCTCGGCTCACTCATCTCCCTTCACCTCCCTTTCCTTCGTATCACGACAATACAAGACCTTTCCTGTATAGTCTCGTCAAATTTGTGAACTTGAATATAAACAGGATCTCGGCTCACTCATCTCCCAATCTCATCTCCCTTCTCCTCCCTTTCCTTCGTATCATGACAATATAAGACCTTTCCTGTATAGTCTCGTCAAATTTGTGAACTTGAATATAAACACCATCTCGGCCCACTCGTCTCCTAATCTCATCTCCCTTCTCCTCCCTTTCCTACGTACCATAAACACACAAGAACTTTCCTGTATAGTCTCGTCAAACTTGTGAACTTGAATATAAACACCATCTCGGCTCACTCATCTCCCAATCTCATCTCCCTTCTCCTCCCTTTCCTTCGTAGCATAAACACACAAGACCTTTCCTGTATAGTCTCGTCAAACTTGTGAACTTGAATATAAACACCATCTCAGCTCACTCATCTCCCAATCTCATCTCCCTTCTCCAACCTTTCCTACGTACCATAAACACACAAGACCTTTCCTGTATAGTCTCGTCAAATTTGTGAACTTGAATATAAACACCATCTCGGCTCACTCATCTCCTAATCTCATCTCCCTTCTCCTCCCTTTCCTTCGTAGCATAAACACACAAGAACTTTCCTGTATAGTCTCGTCAAACTTGTGAACTTGAATATAAACAGGATCTCGGCTCACTCGTCTCCTAATCTCATCTCCCTTCTCCTCCCTTTCCTTCGTATCATGACAATACAAGACCTTTCCTGTATAGTCTCGTCAAACTTGTGAACTTGAATATAAACAGGATCTCGGCTCACTCGTCTCCCAATCTCATCTCCCTTCTCCTCCCTTTCCTTTGTATCACGGCAATATAAGACCTTTCCTGTATAGTCTCGTCAAATTTGTGAACTTGATTATAAACAGGATCTCCTCTCTCAATCTCATCTCCCTTCTCCTCCCTTTCCTTCGTACCATAAACACACACAAGACCTTTCCTGTATAATAGTCTCGTCAAACTTGTGAACTTGAATATAAACTCCAGACACCGTACAAGGAAATTTCGAAGGCTCTGGTATTGGTTTTGGAGCTTACTAATCCATCATGAGGAACTGTGAAACTGGGCCTTAGACACGGATGCAGAATTATAGCCATGCAAAAGGCAAATTACTTATATATAGTACATGAAACTGGCCATCACGGGGAGTTAACTTATGGCAAAATATATTACTAACCCCGGAAATTAAGTGAGACTGAAAATTTAAAGAAGCATTATGTGAGAGAGCACCATGCAGGGCTTAGTAACAAGGATTTCGGTTAATTTACATTCACGTACGGATTGAGATATCGGCAAGGCTTGAAGCTGCCGATATCTTTACATGGAAGAGGCGCCTGGCTGGGACCGACCATTATACAGGGACAAAGCAAACTAGGACTGACAATTATACAGTGACAAAACTAGCTAGGATTGACAATTATACAGTGACAAAACAAACTAGGACTCACAATTATACAGTGACAAAACTAACTAGGATTGACAATTATACAGTGACAAAACAAACTAGCAAGCAGAGCCGGACACCACAAACACACTGGAAGGAACCTTGAGCGAAAGATAACTTAGACATTAATTAAAAGGAAGGAAGGGATGAAGATAGCCAGAGGAGGAGGAGAAGGAGGAAGAGAGAGAATGGACGATAGGAAATAGGATGCAAGATTTGACCGCCAGAAAGAACGTCACTCAAAGGATAACTTAGACATTAATTAAAAGGAAGGAAGGGATGAAGATAGACAGAGAGGAGGAGGAAGAGAGAGAATGGACGATAGGAAATTGGATGCAAGATTTGACCACCAGAAAGAATTATAAACGTTAATTAAGCAAAAGAAAACTTATTTATTAAAAGGAAGGAAGGGATGAAGATAGACAGAGAGGAGGAGGAGGAGGAGGAGGAGGAGAGAGAATGGACGATAAGGAAATGAGATGCAAGATTTGACCACCAGAAAGAATTATAAACGTTAATTAAGCAAAAGATAACTTATTTATTAAAAGGAAGGAAGGGATGAAGATAGACAGAGAGGAGGAGGAGGAGGAGGAGGAGGAGGAGAGAGAATGAACGATAGGGAAATGAGATGCAAGATTTGACCACCAGAAAGAATTATAAACGTTAATTAAGCAAAAGATAACTTATTTATTAAAAGGAAGGAAGGGATGAAGATAGACAGAGAGGAGGAGGAGGAGGAGGAGGAGGAGAGAGAATGAACGATAGGGAAATGAGATGCAAGATTTGACCACCATAAAGAATTATAAACGTTAATTAAGCAAAAGATAACTTATTTATTAAAAGGAAGGAAGGGATGAAGATAGACAGAGAGGAGGAGGAGGAGGAGGAGGAGAGAATGAACGATAGGAAATTAGATGCAATATTTGACCACCAGAAAGAATTATAAAATTTAATTAAGCAAAAGATAACTTATTTATTAAAAGGAAGGAAGGGATGAAGATAGACAGAGAGGAGGAGGAGGAGGAGGAGGAGAGAGAATGAACGATAGGGAAATGAGATGCAAGATTTGACCACCATAAAGAATTATAAACGTTAATTAAGCAAAAGATAACTTATTTATTAAAAGGAAGGAAGGGATGAAGATAGACAGAGAGGAGGAGGAGGAGGAGGAGGAGAGAGAATGGACGATAGGGAAATGAGATGCAAGATTTGACCACCAGAAAGAGTTATAAACGTTAATTAAGCAAAAGATGACTTATTTATTAAAAGGAAGGAAGGGATGAAGATAGACAGAGAGGAGGAGGAGGAGGAGGAGGAGAGAGTAAATTTAAGACTAAAAACAATCACTTGATATCATTTAGTATTCCATAATGTTGCCGAGCTCTGCACACTAGTCACTCCCAATGATTAGACAGCTAACCAGTGATAGCCTATCCTCACTAACACACTGAGGAGATATGTTGACCTAAATTGACCTATCTATCTTGGTGTGACTCTCCGTGATGTCTCCCCTGCTTGACCCGGCATCTCCGCGGTCCCACACGAGTCCGGCCTCCGTCACGGCAGCTCTGAGAAGACAAAACATATCTGACAGAAAACATACTGCATGACACACGAGGCTGGTCCATATACATACTGCATGACACACGAGGCTGGTCCATATACATACTGCATGACACACGAGGCTGGTCCATATACATACTGCATGACACACGAGGCTGGTCCATATACATACTGCATGACATTCTCTCCAGTGACTCTCTCTATCATCTCTTTTTCTCTCCATCTCTCCCCGTGTCTCTCTCTCCTGTTACCTACATCTTGCTAAGCCAACACATCCATCACCATTAAGCCAACACATCCATCACCATTAAGCCAACACATCCATCACCATTAAGCCAACACCCCCATCACCATTAAGCCAACACATCCATCACCATTAAGCCAACACCCCCATCACCATTAAGCCAACACATCCATCACCATTAAGCCAACACATCCATCACCATTAAGCCAACACATCCATCACCATTAAGCCAACACATCCATCACCATTAAGCCAACACATCCATCACCATTAACCCAACACATCCATCACCATTAAGCCAACACATCCATCACCATTAACCCAACACATCCATCACCATTAAGCCAACACATCCATCACCATTAAGCCAACACGCCCATCACCATTAAGTCAATACCCCCATCACCATTAAGCCAACACATCCATCACCATTAAGCCAACACATCCATCACCATTAAGTCAATACCCCCATCACCATTAAGCCAACACATCCATCACCATTAAGTCAATACCCCCATCACCATTAACCCAACACATCCATCACCATTAACCCAACACATCCATCACCATTAAGCCAACACATCCATCACCATTAAGCCAACACATCCATCACCATTAAGCCAACACATCCATCACCATTAAGTCAATACACCCATCACCATTAAGCCAACACATCCATCACCATTAAGCCAACACATCCATCCCCATTAAGCCAACACATCCATCACCATTAACCCAACACATCCATCACCATTAACCCAACACATCCATCACCATTAAGCCAACACATCCATCACCATTAAGCCAACACATCCATCACCATTAAGCCAACACATCCATCACCATTAACCCAACACATCCATCACCATTAACCCAACACCCCCATCACCATTAACCCAACACATCCATCACCATTAAGCCAACACATCCATCACCATTAAGTCAAAACCCCCATCACCATTAAGCCAACACATCCATCACCATTAAGCCAACACATCCATCACCATTAAGCCAACACATCCATCACCATTAAGCCAACACATCCATCACCATTAACCCAACACATCCATCACCATTAAGCCAACACCCCCATCACCATTAACCCAACACATCCATCACCATTAAGCCAACACATCCATCACCATTAAGCCAACACCCCCATCACCATTAAGCCAATACCCCCATCACCATTAAGCCAACACACCCATCACCATTAAGTCAATACCCCCATCACCATTAAGCCAACACATCCATCCCCATTAAGCCAACACATCCATCACCATTAACCCAACACATCCATCACCATTAACCCAACACCCCCATCACCATTAACCCAACACATCCATCACCATTAAGCCAACACATCCATCACCATTAAGCCAACACATCCATCACCATTAACCCAACACATCCATCACCATTAACCCAACACCCCCATCACCATTAACCCAACACATCCATCACCATTAAGCCAACACATCCATCACCATTAAGTCAATACCCCCATCACCATTAAGCCAACACATCCATCACCATTAAGCCAACACATCCATCACCATTAAGCCAACACATCCATCACCATTAAGCCAACACATCCATCACCATTAAGCCAACACATCCATCACCATTAACCCAACACATCCATCACCATTAAGCCAACACCCCCATCACCATTAACCCAACACATCCATCACCATTAAGCCAACACATCCATCACCATTAAGCCAACACCCCCATCACCATTAAGCCAATACCCCCATCACCATTAAGCCAACACATCCATCACCATTAAGCCAACACACCCATCACCATTAAGTCAATACCCCCATCACCATTAAGCCAATACCCCCATCACCATTAAGCCAACACATCCATCACCATTAAGCCAACACATCCATCACCATTAAGCCAACACCCCCATCACCATTAAGCCAACACATCCATCACCATTAAGCCAACACATCCATCACCATTAAGCCAACACATCCATCACCATTAAGCCAACACATCCATCACCATTAAGCCAACACATCCATCACCATTAAGCCAACACATCCATCACCATTAAGCCAACACATCCATCACCATTAAGCCAACACATCCATCACCATTAAGCCAACACATCCATCACCATTAACCCAACACATCCATCACCATTAAGCCAACACATCCATCACCATTAACCCAACACATCCATCACCATTAAGCCAACACATCCATCACCATTAAGCCAACACGCCCATCACCATTAAGTCAATACCCCCATCACCATTAAGCCAACACATCCATCACCATTAAGCCAACACATCCATCACCATTAAGCCAACACATCCATCACCATTAAGTCAATACCCCCATCACCATTAAGCCAACACATCCATCACCATTAAGTCAATACCCCCATCACCATTAAGCCAACACATCCATCACCATTAAGCCAACACATCCATCCCCATTAAGCCAACACATCCATCACCATTAACCCAACACATCCATCACCATTAACCCAACACCCCCATCACCATTAACCCAACACATCCATCACCATTAAGCCAACACATCCATCACCATTAAGCCAACACATCCATCACCATTAACCCAACACATCCATCACCATTAACCCAACACCCCCATCACCATTAACCCAACACATCCATCACCATTAAGCCAACACATCCATCACCATTAAGTCAATACATCCATCACCATTAAGCCAACACATCCATCACCATTAAGCCAACACATCCATCACCATTAAGCCAACACATCCATCACCATTAAGCCAACACATCCATCACCATTAAGCCAACACATCCATCACCATTAAGCCAACACATCCATCACCATTAAGCCAACACATCCATCACCATTAAGCCAACACGCCCATCACCATTAAGCCAACACATCCATCACCATTAAGCCAACACATCCATCACCATTAAGCCAACACATCCATCACCATTAAGCCAACACCCCCATCACCATTAAGCCAACACATCCATCACCATTAAGCCAACACATCCATCACCATTAAGCCAACACATCCATCACCATTAAGTCAATACCCCCATCACCATTAAGCCAACACATCCATCACCATTAAGCCAACACACCCATCACCATTAACCCAACACATCCATCACCATTAAGTCAATACCCCCATCACCATTAAGTCAATACCCCCATCACCATTAAGACAACACATCCATCACCATTAAGTCAATACCCCCATCACCATTAAGTCAATACCCCCATCACCATTAAGTCAATACCCCCATCACCATTAAGACAACACATCCATCACCATTAAGTCAATACCCCCATCACCATTAAGTCAATACCCCCATCACCATTAAGCCAACACATCCATCACCATTAAGTCAATACCCCCATCACCATTAAGTCAATACCATCACCATTAAGCCAACACATCCATCACCATTAAGCCAACACATCCATCACCATTAAGCCAACACATCCATCACCATTAAGCCAACACATCCATCACCATTAACCCAACACGCCCATCACCCTTCTCTCTCTCTCTCTCTCTCTCTCTCTCTCTCTCTCTCTCTCTCTCTCTCTCTCTCTCTCTCTCTCTCTCTCCAACTTCTTCAATGTATACTTAAGGGCTCGGAGGAGGTGGTGATGTTGACCTCGAAGTGCTGCCGGAGGTCACTGAAGTCTCACAGGCCGTCCTCTTAATATACGACACCCTGGTAACGTTGGCATGGAGGCGAGGACACTTGTGACATGCAGGTGCCGAGGGCGGGAATCGAACCGGGGTCAGCAGTTACGTGGGCGGGTACGGGGCTTGTTAACCCGTCCGCTGCGATTGGCACGGATTTGGCCTTCACTGGTAGCCTGGTAACATACACTCCCAGATCTTTCTCTGTCTCTGTGGTGGATAGTGGAGTGTTTCCCATGTGGTATTGGTGTGCTGGATATCCCTTCACTGGTAGCCTGGTAACATACACTCCCAGGTCTTTCTCTGCCTCTGTGGTGGATAGTGGAGTGTTTCCCATGTGGTATTGGTGTGCTAGATATCCCTTCACTGGTAGCCTGGTAACATACACTCCCAGGTCTTTCTCTGCCTCTGTGGTGGATAGTGGAGTGTTTCCCATGTGGTATCGGTGTGCTGGATATCCCTTCACTGGTAGCCTGGTAACGTATACACTTCCAGATCTTTCTCTGCCTCTGTGGTGGATAGTGGAGTGTTTCCCATGTGGTATCGGTGGGCTGGATATCCCCTCCCAAGGTGCAGGCCTTCACATTTTTCTTCACTGAACTGTAGCAGCCACTTTTTGCTCCACTCCTGTAGCTTGGTGATGTCTTCTGGTAGGAAATCCGCAGTCAAGGGGTTAAGGACTCCCCGCTGGTATAACACGCGGTACTTGTAACATGCAGGTCCCATGGGCGGGAATCGAACCGGGGTCAGCAGTTACGTGGGCGGGGACGGGACCATCGGGGCGTAACACACAAACACTTAGCCTGGGATGCATGGGAATCGAACCCAGTCCAGCAGATACGGGGACAGTGTGTTCTGGCGAAGGGGTCCCGCCGCCAACACACGGAGCAGCGGACGGGCAGAGAATGGTGCTGGCCAGGCGAAGGGCTCCGTCAAACTGAAGACAGGGGTTGGGCGCGGTTGTCTCGGGAGCTTCTCTTTGTGTGTGAGTGATAGTTGTTCCGTGTAGTTTGCTTGTTAGCCTGTTGGTGGGGGCGGGGCAGGACTATAGTTAAGGTTCGTGTGTGTGTGTGTGTGTGTGTGTGTGTGTGTGTGTTAAGTAAGTAGTTAACGTTTATTGCTAATCATACATATTACATACATATACACAAATTCATGTTGATATTAGCCACGGTCCGTCGAGGCGAAGCTCCCTGACAGACATTGATTAATTATGGATGAGACGTGGAACTAGGCAATAAAAATAGTGTCTAATTATGGTTATATACACAAAGGTGAAATACTGATTATATTATAGTAGTAGTAGTAGTAGTAGTAGTAGTAGTAGTAGTAGTAGTAGTAGTAGTAGTAGTAGTAGTAGTAGTAGTAGTAGTAGTAGTAGTAGTAGTAGTAGTAGTAGTAGTAGTAGTAGTAGTAGTAGTAATGCTAGTGTGTGTGTTAACGGCCACTTTGAATGTCGTTAAGCCCAGGGTGTGGCGTCATGAGACATCCGGGTATCATGAGACATCCCATATCCTGAAGACATACCTGAATTTCGACAAGGTACCGTGTCTTTTGTCGTCTGCTTGTCGGAATCTGTCCCACTCAAGTTTATTTATTTTATTATGAAAGCAAATTACGACGTGTGTGTGTGTGTGTGTGTGTGTGTGTGTGTGTGTGTGTGTAACGAGGATATTAACCGTCACTCTTCCTCTTCTTCTTGTGACCTAATAACAAGCCTTCCATCGCTATTTAAGTAAGTCCTCATTAGTACTTTTTTCACACTTAGATGCTTCACTTAATTAGCCAGTCTATGATAGTAATTTTGGGGTTCCGTGTTGATAAAATAAGGATATGGGATGTCTCACGATACGGGACGACAGATGACACCACACATTTCACAATATTATACGAGCTAGTTAAACGGCCGTGTGTGTGTGTGTGTGTGTGTGTGTGTGTGTAAGTTATCATGTCCCAATCACGAGACAGCTGATCCGAACAAGCTCATTTCAATTATAAATGTCCTGGACGTCTTAAAATGTCCGGGCTATTAACATTTTGGTACATTTATTTTAGAGAACTCGTCATATTCCAGGGTTTGTGTTTTAGGAGAGAGAGAGAGAGTTAGTGATTATAAGTAGTTTCGTATCATTATCTAAATCTGTAAAGTTTTAATATTTTTTTAACTATTTTTAAGCCGGTAACGACACCAGAGTTTCGTATATTTAAGTAACTATATAAAGATTTTACTTAAGTGCTGAATGTTGACTGCAAATTTAAAACGTTCTTATATTAACGAAATTAGCATTCTTAAATAACTTCCGAATTGAGTATAATAATGTTTTGGTTTCATGTACATTTGTGATCAATAAATATCTATCTATCTATCTATATATCTATCTGTCAGTGTGTGTGTGTGTGTGTGTGTGTGTGTGTGTAACCCCTTGGAAGGTATTGTGTTTAAAAGTCGTTGTCTGGAGGGTCGTCACGTGATATGTAGAGACGTCTGTTCCATTAATATTATCTGCTAACTATAAACTGGATAGGATTTTAATTATACCCTCTCCTGTGGGTATTTGGAGGTAGATAGAGAGAGAGAGAGATGGAAATATCGCAATCAGTACACTCTCTCTCTCTCTCTCTCTCTCTATCTATCTATCTATCTATCTATCTACCTCCAAATACCCACAGGAGAGGGTATAATTAAAATCCTATCCAGTTTATAGTTAGGAGATAATATTAATGGAACAGACGTCTCTACATATCACGTGACGACCCTCCAGACAACGACTTTTAAACACAATACCTTCCAAGGGGTTACACACACACACACACACACACACACACACACACACACACACACACACACACACACACTGACAGATAGATATATAGATAGATAGATAGATATTTATTGACCACAAATGTACATAAAACCAAAACATTATTATACTCAATTCGGAAGTTATTTAAGAATGCTAATTTCGTTAATATAAGAACGTTTTAAATTTGCAGTCAACATTCAGCACTTAAGTAAAATCTTTATATAGTTACTTAAAT